>NC_045612.1:106106760-106408779 GCF_009762305.2 Zalophus californianus | reverse complement strand
CCTGCTCGTGCTCTCTCCCTCTCTCTCTCTCTTAAATAAATAAATCTTTTTTTTTTTAATTTGTTTATTTGACAGAGAGAGGACAAGCAGGGAGAGCAGCAGAGGGAGAAGGAGATGCAGACTCCCTTCTGAGCAGAGAGCCCGACATGGGGCTTGATCCCAGGACCCTGGGATCATGACCTGAGCCGAAGGCAGACGCTTAACCAACTGAGCCACCCAGGCACCCCTCAAATAAATAAATAAATCTTTACCAAAAAAAAAAAAAAGTGAGGGATAAGGGAAATGAATCTTGAAAGTGAGCTGAGATCTGAAGGAAGAGTTAACTAGGTGAAGACAAGGAATTCAGATTTTTAGAGATTTATTCTTGCTGTCATTTCAAAAGCCTCTTGGATGAGAGGGAAGATATATGTGTTTGATCTGACTCTCTTTTACATTTTGTTTAGAATTTTATTGTTTTTTTTCCCTGGCAATTTTACTTCAAAAACCTTGAAGCTGCAGTTGTGACAAATGTGGAATAACAGGGGCCATATTCATCCTCTCACTTGGAACAACCAAGCACAGAGAACAGTTGCAAGAGACTGGACATCAGGGAATAAAGGAGAGTGATTCTTGAGAGAGGGGAAATAAACAAGGTGAGGCCTAGAACTGCTCGAGCTCACTCCTTAGAGAGAATTTCCTGGCCATCGAGTTTCTAGGCATGGCCCTGTAGGATCCCTGGGATGGAGCTGAGAGTCCAGGGAGACCAGGGTAGCTCTTATTCTTAGAAAAGAGAACTGGAGAGAGAGAGACCACTCCTGGGATCTGCAGAAGGTGCCCCTCAAGAATTTGGCTGACCACTAATCAGCAGATTGGTGTGAGAACACACTACCCAAAGCCGGGGAAAGAACCACTGATACGGATCAGAGGGTACAGTGCCTGGTATTCAATTCGTGTAGGGCTTGAACAACCCCTTCGTTTTTATTGGCCAGGCTCTTAAAGCAGAGGCAGTAAAGCTAAGGTCCTGTGGAAATACAGAGTGCAAGGGACATTTGTAGCAGCAAAGGGTACAATACGTTATTTCTCTTTTTCATCTTCTTTGTCATCATCCTCATTGCAACCTTCTTCACCATCGTCTTCCTTGAGTGAATTTTTATAGAAATACATAATGGAATATTACTATTCGTATTCTTCTACATCCATTTTATATTCTTACTTAAAAATGCATCTGTGGTATATTTTCCTGGGCCTACATATTTTGATCAACTTTACCCCGTAATTTTTTTAACAGTCTTATTGAGGAGGTTCAAATTGACTGGGTGCAAGAATTCCAGTGGTGCCTTCCTACTTGTTTTGTGGACTCTCTTCTTTGCCTCTTGGATAATACTTACAACTTTTTCCACTTACTTTCAGATAGTAATAGCAATAGTTCACTGGTACCTTTCAGATACTATATCCATTTCATTTGAATAATAAATTGGTCAGTGTGATGAACCTTCCAACAAGATGAACCTCCAAAGGGCATCTTGATTCAGCTTAATTCTGTTTCAGGCAAGAAATCTGCAAAGAGAATTAGCTTGCATGCACTCTCTCTCTCCCCTCACCAACTGCCTCTTCATTTCCTAACTAACTATATTAGTTTCTGACCATTCGAGGAGGGGGGTGTTTAGAGTTACAGACGTACTCAGCCATCAATCTCTTGGTTCGGCAGTTGGTCAAAGATAGCGTATTCTTTCACAGGATGATTTTAAAGTTTTCTGAGAAATTCATCCATATAATATGTGGGATGGCCCTTCAGTTCCTTCGTGTCTGGTAGTCTCCAGACTAGAGCCCCAGTTCTCTTTCAGGTAACTGTTTTGAGCCAACTCCCTGCTAAGATGGTTTCAAGCCATTTTCTTTCTTTATCTCTGATCACATTATCAGCATACCAGTTTGTGGAAAACACACTCATAGCCTTGCTCATTCTATGGGCGGAAGTGCAGTTTGTCCCCAGTATGACTCTTTTTCTCTCTGGATAATTCCACAGCCTCTTTAGAATTCTCAGGTATGAGTCGAACACCAGAACTCTGTGTTCCCCAAACTTCAGTGGACACTTTTCAGAATCTTCAGCTGCTTTCCTTAAATAAAGCCCCTCTCACTAGACTAACAATGAGAAGTACCTTCATCTTCTCCTTCCAAGAAATAAGTGTAATGGTGAAATAAGAGCAAGTATGAGTCTTACCACAAACATTTCCAAAAGATATTCTCTCCTTACCTAACTTCAATTTAAATTCCCTTATAGTCTCAGGTGTGGGCTATGGGTCACAAGACCTTTTTCATGTAACTTCTTTATATGAACTGCATAAAAGGATTAGTGCCTCACTTCAGCAACTATTGTTTTGTTGTCCAATGTTAGGGCTTCAGCTGAAACTTAGACAAAAAGAATCTTATTTAAAATAATCTTACATTAGTGCATACTATGCTTAATGGGTAATTCTAGTTACTCAATGGACACATCAGCTACTTACAGAATCTGTTGCTCTAAAAACTGTTGCAATTAATATCAAGGTACATTTATCTCTTCACAATTTTTGAATATGCTACTAGGAAAAATTCCAAGAAGATTATGTATGAATCAAGGGTTATGCCTTTTTCCTTGCATATTTGAAATTGCAGTGAAACAGAACAAAAGTACCCCACTTTTCTTCTATCTCCATATTTCATTAAGGTCTTAAAATCTCTACCCATGAGATTAGCACAGAATAACATGTCATTGCTATTTTAATTTATATTTTTAATGGTTAGAACATGGATTAGCTTCCTGTGGCTGCTGTAACAAACTACACAAACTAGGTGCCTTAAAACAACAACAGATTCTCTTACACTTCTAGGGGCCAAAAGTTCAAAAATTAGTATCACTAGGTATCAGCAGGGCCACATTCCCTCCAGAGGCTCTAGAAGAGAATCTGGTTCTTGCCTCTTCCAGGTTCTGGCGATGGCTGGCATTCCTTGGTTTACAGCCACACTATTCCAGTCTTTGAGGCTAAGATTTCAAATGTCTCTCTGCTCAATCTTTACATTGTCGTTTGCTCTGTATGTGTGTGTGCCAAACCTCCCCCCACCTTCCTCTTGCACCTCAATGCACATGATTGATTGCATCTGGGGCCAACCTGGATAATCCAGGTTATTCTTGCCGTCCCAAGAGCCTTAATGTAGTCACATCTGCAAAGAATTTGCTATACAAAGTAACATTCATAGGTTTCCGGATGTAAATATCTTTTGGGGGTTATCATTTTCAGCTTGCCACAGAGTACATGATATGTTCACTGATTTCGGGTATTTCCTTTTCTGCAAACTGCTAATTTCTGTTTCCTCCTATGGTCAAATCTAGTCATTTGCATGTTTCTATTTTTCACTGTGAAAATGAAGGCCTAACCCATAGAAAAGGGGATATATTTGGCTTTTTCCCTACTAATACAGAACATTTTTTAGCCATCAAATGTATCAGTCTTCCCCATTGTCACCACTTGGATTTCTTGTCATTATAAAAATAACAGGCCTTTACTATCTACTATTAGTAAAATTTTCACCAAATACACATCTAAGAGGTTTATAATTTTTTCCTTGAAGTATCTATCTGACTTCAGTAAAATTTATTTTAATAAGAAAAGTAATATAAAATGAAGCTGCATTTTTCTTCTAGTTTCTAGCCTGCTGAAACGACACCAGTTTTGTATAACATAGCTTACCCCATATTTAGCATATGAGAAACCCCTTACACATATCTCTGCACTTTCTTTCCACCAAAATGTTTCTTTCCTGCTGCACCCAAGCAGTCATGTTTCTCTCAAACCGGACTTACATATGTTGATATCTGGTAGAACTTGTCCTCTAACGTTATCATTTTTCTTAAAAGTCCATGTTACTCCTGACTAGTAATATTTCCAGATGAATTTCATAGGCATTTTGTATTTTTAAAAAGAAAATAAAAGAAAATCCTCATCGTACTTGTCCTCAGATTGCATTAAATTAACAAATTTATGTTTGGAAAAATGGAATGCCTCATAATAATGATTTCCCATCCCAAATCAAGGCTTGTTTTTATTAAAGGATTTTTATTAAAAATCTTATTAAAGGATTTTGTGTGGCTTAAAAAACTTTAATGCTTCCTCCGTATAGATTCGTATCATATTTATTACAATTTAATTTTAAGTAGCTACTATGCTTATTACTGGATAAAGAAAAGTTATTGATTGTCATGTACTAATTTATGTCATCAATACCTTTACTGAATTTTCTTACTATTTTTCATATTCTTCTGGATTTTCACAGTATATTATAATATCTGAAAAACATAATATGCCCTCCTTCCTCCCAATATTTATAGGTCTCATTTCTTACTCTTTCTTATCTAATTGCATAGGCTTGGAGCAACAGTTCAATGTAAAATAATGGCTGCTAATTTACATTGCTATCTTGTTCTCAACTATAGTAGACAGTCCTCTAGATTCACCATTAAATATGATGCTGATTTTCATATGTACATAGGGAACATATTTTCATTAAAAGAGACATACACACATACACACACACCAGTACATACAATGGAATGATATTCAAAACATACTACAGTATCCACCCAACAGACTCTGACCTCTGTCTATGAGCACTGAGCAACCAGTCCAATTGTACACCACCTAATGTGCTGTACCAGTATGTACTGACCAAATATCAGCTCATGAATACATGCTACACACAGGTAAAGGAGTATTACTTTTTAGCAGATATAGGCGTTGAATTTTATAATTCCTTTTTTGCCTTCTGTGAGCTGAATATATTTTTCTCATTGTAGTTTTAATATGGAAAACTCTCTTTACTCCCTGGATAAAATGATGATCATGATGCACTCCCTAATAGGCTACAATTGGTGATATTCTATGTAGGCATTTGCTTCAATATGAATTAATTTTTTTTGGAGGAGGGTTCTCCTTGTCTGTTTTCTTTCTGGTAAAATTCTAATCCAATTTTTGAAGTGTTTGGAAGCTTCTTTTCTCTGTCTGCATCCTGAAACATGTAAAATTGCATTGGAGTTAATTTTTTTTCCTTTAAGATTAAACAATTCACCTGTTATAGTCTCAGAACATTTCAAATAACAGAAAATCCAATGTAGATTAGCTTAAATTACAAAGGAAACAGTTTCTCTTGTTATCCAATAATCCAAAAGCAAAGTGTCAGGTGCCACTTGATCTAGGGATTAAATATTATAGATGCATTTCTCTCAAGACATTATATGCCTTGCTTCTTTGATACTTGTTTCTTCTGCAGAAAGCTTCTTCCCTTGTTTTCAAAATATGGCTGCCACCAGCTCCAAAAGGGACACATTTCTCATTTGCAGCCAGCAGCAGAGAGAATCTCTTCAAGTAGTTCTCATGGAAGAAGAGAGTATAATTCCTAGAAGTTTGTGCATTTCATTTGCTCTGCCTTTGTTGTATATCTCTCCATGTATCAGTGACAAATGTCAAGGAATACCTTAATACATCCCTGGGGCTGCTGATGGGGAAGGGTCAATCTCACCTAGATGGCTTGGCTAAGAATTGGGAATTGAATTTCCTACTGGAAATTTAGAATACTTTTTTTAAAAGACATTTTCTTTCCTTTTTTTAGATTTATTTTTTTTTTTATTTTTTATTTGTATGGGTGAGAGAGAGACAGAGAAAGAGAGAGTCAGCACAAGCAGGAGGAGTGGCAGGCAGAAGGAGAAGCAGGCTCCCCTTTGAGCAAGGAGCCCGATGTGCGACTGGATCCCAAGACCCCAGGATCATGACCTGGGCCAAAGGCAGATGCTTAAATGACTGAGCCACCCAGGTGTCCCAGAAATTTAGAATACTTCTTAAGGAAAGGGAGGGAGAATGGAAAAGACAAAGAGTAAATATCTATTAATGTTTCATAGTAAATTATATATTTTATGTACATATGCACACACCTATAATATGAATTTGCTGTGAGTATATTTAAAGCCCATGGAACACCAAATTCATGTACATCAAACTGTTAAGAAAGAGCTCCTGAGCAAAGTATAAGAAAAACAGATCTTAGATTTCAGATAATGGTAAAAGGAGATTTAATCTTACTAGTTTGTATTTTTATAGGAATAATATATTCATATATTAAATATCATTTTATAAATTTCAAACAGGAAGAAAGGAAGAAAAGAAAAACGTGCCAATTTTCTTACAGTTAAGAACAACATATAGAAGTTACTGTAAATCATTGCTCATAGTTCACTTTCACGGTATCATGTGGAGTAATATATCTGCATACCTGATATAATATTTTTTTTGAGAAATAATAATGAAATCACATTAGTTGTTAGGTATAAAAGAAAAATTGTTACAATATCATATTAACTAAGTAGGAAATGTTTATTGACATCCTTGTGGTACTTTAAGATTTTATAATTTTACCTACATTGTTATTTATAGCATAAGCATCATTTTATAGATAAATGCCCAGAGACTCAGAGACGTTATAGGAATGAACTAAAGCCAGATAGGTAGGAAGTGCTTCAGTAATGACACAAACCCAGCCATTCTAAATGCATATCCCTTACAATACACTTTTCATCTATGTCTGAAATATTAGTGAAGATAAATAAAGGCATCATGCACAGTACTACTATTAAAAACATATTTATCTGAAGGAATTTATAACTATGTGAGCTAATTGATATTACCTAAACTTGTGGTGATCATTTCACAATATACACATATATCAAATCATTGTGTTGTACACTTTGAACTGATTCAATGTTACACATCAATTGTATCTTAATAAATCTGGAAAAAAGTAACTAGAGGGTATTATGCTAAGTCAGAGAAGGAGAAATAACATGATCTCATTCATACATGGAATTTAAGAAACAAACCAGATGAACATAGGGGAAGGGAAGGAAAAATAAGATGAAAACAGAGAGGGAGGCAAACCATCAGAGACTTAACTCTAGGAAACAAACTGAGGGTTGCTGGAGGGGAGGGGGTGGGGGGATTGGATAATTGGGTGATGGTCATTGAGGAGGGCACTTGATGTAATGAGCACTGTAATATATGCAATTGATCAATCACTAAATTCTACCCCTGAAACTAATAATACACTATATGTTAACTAAACTGAATTTAAATAAAAAAATTTTTTAAAATGTGTTCATCTATAGGACACTGATGTATTTTCTAAACTCTAACATAGTGCCATTTTCCCCATAATATGTAATCTATTCTACATTGAAAAGGATCTTCATATTTAAGATCAATAGAAATCATACAAAATTTTATTACATTTAAAGAGTGATACTCAAATTTGAGAAAAATATAAATAGCTTTCCACAGACTATCAACCATTCTTTGATATTTTGCAATCTTTGGAAATACATCAAAAATACTGTATCTTCTCCACTGCCAAATGTGATAGACTAAAGCACTCTTCAGATTTTTTAGGGTATCTTTGAAAATGTGTACAGCAGAAACATCCCAATATTATTGGTTAGCTTATCAGGCTCCTCAGTCCATTCATGTGTCCTTCTTTTCTAAAGGGTTGCCTTAGTAACTCTCCAACAAAAGTAGTTTTCTGCAGTTTTCTCCAAATACTACCCACGTAATTGCTCAATTTAGTCATTGCAGTGGGGGCAGGAAATAATGTATCTCAAATTTGGTTTGCTTCTGATTCCAACAGTTTGGAGACCAAAAACCTAGTAAAAACAGCTAAAAGTATCAGCTGTATTAAAATAGCAATCATATGCAATACTATAGAGGGATGGTAGATCTAAAACAATTTCCTTTATTATTCCAGGGGAGGATAGACTGATTAAATTTAGTCTTTGCAAAATGAAGTGTGCATGTTACAACATAAAGGTAACTAACTACTAGATTAGAATCAAAAGAATACCTTTCAAAGCAATAAAGGGGAAAGGGGAAAGAAACAAGAAAAATCCAAAAGAAAGGTAGAAAAGGACCAGGAACTGATGCAAGTCTAGTGGCTAGGAAACTCAGTCTACACACTCAGATGTGCGAGGTATTTAATTTCGAGTTGTATATAATTGGGCTTAATTTCTATTTCAAGCCCCCATTCTTCAATGGGACTGAAACTTAATCTCAGTAAATTAAGTAGGCCTCTATTCCCAACATTTTTCTCACATTAACAATGAAATTGCAGCATGGGGGAATGCATGAGAAGAACTGGTGATACGGACCTCCATTTTTCATGTCAACGCATCCCATGACACATATAAAGTACTTTAGTGGGGGTGCTTGGCATATAGTGAAAGTTAGTTATTTTCTCTCTCTTGACTTCTGAGGCAAGAGTAAAAATTTCACAGGCTACCTCTTTAGCAACTCCTGTGGTGAGTGTAATGACAGTGGTTTGCAGAGTACTGTGTTTTTATGGAGAAGAATTCAAGCAGTGTTAGCTTTACATGACCTTTGGAAGCATGGGTAAAGCAGAAAGAGGGACACTGTGTGCATAGATTGTTCATAGACCTGATATACTGATAACAGATTTCTACTTTATTATTAATAAATATATATGGTAGGTACACATAATGGTTCTAATGTTTAAAGTAATTTCATGATACATTTCAAGACACATTGTATGTAGGAGAAAGAACTCGGTCTATGGAGTCAGACGAACACATCTGAATACACTCTCCCAAGTACTAGTTACGTACTTCTGGGTGCCTCTGTTTCTTCTGTAAAAGAGTCAAAATCCATACTGTGTTAGTCCGTGTTCTCCAAGAAGGAGCCATCATGAGAGAAGTTAGCATGCAAGGATTTCATTCGAGAAAATGCTGATGAAGGGCAATGGAGAGCAAGCTGGAGGAGGGTGGAAAAAACATCAGATCATCACACACTCTGACCTCAAATGAAGAAAAGAGGGAATGATGGAAGCGTCCTAGATGACCCTGTAGTCTAAAGATTGTTCAGGAGAGCCTTCAGAAAGTCCTCAAGGCAACTCTCCAGTCAGAGGAGTCTCTCATCCCGCAAGAACAGGGCTGCTTCAGTACCCCTGCTGTGCAAGTCACTAGCTGGGAGCAGCCCCCAGGAAGCATGGCTTGGGAGAAAGTGGGGCAATGACTACAGAGCAGTGGCTGGGGCCTTTACTTGTATTTTATTATATTCCCTCTCTACAAGGTGCGTTCTCATGGCCACCACATCTTCCTTTTGCAGATTTACTGTGAAATTAGAAATGAGATGGGTAAATTGCCTGGGAAAGTGTGCTTGACATGTAATACATGCTCAATAAAAGAATAGCTATTGTCATATGTTATTTGTGAACTGTTTATCATAATAACATAATATCATATCATAATAACAGGGATATTCATAAGTTACACATTGTTTAATCCTCAGGAAACTTCTTCCCATTAGGTGTTTGTATTAGTTTGCTAAGGCTGCCATAACAAAGTACCACAGACTGGAGGACTTAAACGGTGGAAATTTGTTTTCTCACAGTTGTGGAGGCTAGAAGTCAAGATCAAGGTGTCAGCAGAGTTGGTTTCTTCAGAAGTCTATCTCTTTGTCTTGTAGATGGCCATCTTGTGTGTATCTTCCCTCTGTGTGCATCTCTGTGTCTAAATTTCTTCTTTAAGGCTACCACTTATATTGGAGTCGGGTCCATCCTAACGACTTTATTTTAACTTAATTATCTCTTTTAAGACCCTATCTCCAAATACAGTCCTATTCTGAGGCCCTGGGTGTTAGAACTACAACATGGGAACTTTGGGGGACACAATTCACCCATAACAGTGTCGTCATCCATACACTAAAAATAAGAACTCTGAGAATTAGAGGTGTCACATCCAATGCCATGGTTACATAAGTAATGAAAAGCAGAAACAGGATCTCTGTAATTCTAAGCAAAGTCTATTCTCTTTTCATTAAAGTGTATTATACACCTGACCCTTGTATGTACTTGGCCCTTTCAGGTAGAGCATAAGAAAAAAGGTAACTCAGCCTAGTGAGTGTGAACCCAATATCCATAAAGTAAGAGAAGCTCTTGAATCAAGCTCTGTGTGTCTTTAGACTAATGATTCACGATTAAAGGTGAGTTTGCCTCCTGAGGGATATTTATTATCTTCTGTATACATTTCTGGTTGTCACAAGTGGGGGTGTGCTGCTGGCATTTGGTGGGTAGATGTCAGGGATGCTGCAAAATTTCTTACAATGCACAGGAATGCCTTCCAAAACAATGAAATATCTGGCTCAAAATGTCAACCGTGGTGAGACTGAGAAGCCCTACATTAGAGTAAGATAATTTGGTCATTGAGTCAGGACTAAAGGGATAGGAAATTATCTAGACCTATCTTGAAAATTCAGGATTCTGTCCTGACCATTCCTGAGTATGATGCAGATTTCTTTCCCTAGGCCAGCTGGTTGGTATAGGCTCTGGGTGGCAGCCTGGCAAAAATGAAACCTATGTGATTCAAACTTGATTCTGGTTTTATAAAAATGTCTTTGTCCCTCTCACACCGGATCCTCCTAGATGAAAAGTTTGGGTGAGAGTAAGGAATAACTGAAAGAAAGGGCAAAGTTATAGTTACTAGAAAGAGACACTCAGGTATTGTGGAAATGGAAGAGCAACAACCCAGAATCAAGGGTTGCACAGGGGAGGAAGGCGCATTAAGGGACCTCTGTCTTTCAAAACTGCTTCTGAAAGCTTCCTCCCCAAGGAAAACATTCTGGTGCAGCTCTTCCAAACTGTTAGAAGCATCTTCAAAGCACCATGACTTGCACCTTAGGATGGGAAACTTGCAGCATCTGGGATCCTCCCAACACCCTAAAGAGCAGAGCTTAACTCTGAGGCTACAACCTCCATACCAGGGCCCTCCGCTTTGTCCATTACTTCATTTGCTTTAAGGAGAAGGACACTTGGATTGTTATCTACGGATACGTTCTAGCTGACTGCTCTGCTTGCTGGGGCGGGGCGTGGGAGGGAAGGGAATAATGCTTAGTTACTCTTGTCACTTTCACAAATCTTGGATGCCCTCCCCACCTCTCCTGCTACTCTTCTGATTTCAATTTCGCTCTACGCTCCATATTTAACAACCCAGACACCACTCCACCCAAGTGTCTTTATTGCTACACAAGCTTATTTTTGTTTGTACTTTAATTTTTTTAAAAAGATTTTATTTATTTATTTGCCAGAGAGAAAGAGAGGAAGATTACAAGCAGGGGGGGTGGCAGGCAGAGGGAGAAGCAGTATCCTTGCTAAGCAAGGAGCCCGATGTGGGACTCGATCCCAGGACCCTGAGATCATGACATGAGCCGAAGGCAGACGCTTAACCATCTGAGCCACCCAGGCACCCCATACTTTAATGTTTTTTATTTCAGCTGTGTCTCAGCGGGGCGTGGGGCATACACATAGACTTGTCTGCTAACCAGAACTGAACTCATCAATTTGTAATTTATCATGTTGCTACTAATTTGATTGAGAATATAGGATTATTGATTTATGAGTATAACTTGTGATATAAGTGTTTTTACCTGACTTTATCCACAATCTTCTGGGAAATGATTATGCTACTATTGCTGATAACAAAGAATTTCAAAAGCTATTTATTAAGTGCTGAATATGATCTGGGTAGTTTACATATAGTTTCTGAATTTTCAGACAAGATGGAGAAATTGTGGTCAGAGGAAAAAAATAGTAAATTGTCTAAGGTCATGGGGCTGGTAAGCGTCAGAGCCTGTACTGTCAGCAAGGGCTGTCTGAATATGAAGTTTTTTTTTTTTTTTTAAATTGTATTTTCTTATGTTATGTTAGTCACCATACATTACATCATTAGTTTTTGATGTAGTGTTCCATGATTCATTGTTTTCGTATAACACCCAGTGCTCCATGCGATACGTGCCCTCCTTAATACCCATCACCGGGCTAACCCATCCCCCACCCCCCTCCCCTCTAGAACCCTCAGTTTGTTTCTCAGAGTCCGTAGTCTCTCATGGTTCTTCTCCCAAATATGAAGCTTTTGCCTTATCTCTTGTATCACCTTTCCTTTGTTGGTGTATTTAGAAAGTCCCTGTGCCATAAAAATTACTGGAAGTCGTGTATTTAAAGCCCTGATCTTGATGAGCCCAGGGTGCCTCTCCAAAAATGCTCACCTATATTTTATTGTACATATGAAGCCATTCCAAACTGTTTCTTTTCATAAATTACCCACTTAAGGGTCCTTTTAAAATTACTTCTAAAAATCTTAAAGATGAAATTAATTATTTTTGACATGGTATTTCCTCACACACAGTATCGAGAGGCTGAACATTTTGGTCAATTTTTCACTCAGTGTGCAGACAGTAAGGATTGCTCTTCTGTGTTTTGTTGCCCTCTTAAGTGTTCCTGTAATAGTAGGTTATGCCATCTGATGGGCAGATTGCCTTTGCACCATTTTGCCTGTCATGTTGTTTCCCTAACATTAAGTAGGTGAGACTAGGAAAGGGCTCATAGAGGTTACACAGCTCAATAGAAAGCCTGTCCTTTTTTCTTTTCTTTTTTTTTAACTTCCCATTACACTTATGCCTTCCTCCACCCTTCCTTACAAATTCACTGGAAACAGTACAGCAAGAAATGCAAATACTCTTTTTTTTTTTCTCCTACAGTGCCCATCTTTTAACGGCTGATTAAAACTAGCTGAAGAGAATAACCAGAAAGAGCCTAGAGAAATTGTTCTTCTCTGTCTAGTTGTAAATAGCTGCTCTGTTAAGGAATTGGGGCTACTCCCACCAAAACAAAGGGTTAAGCATATTTTTTTCAAAACAACATTCTGAGTATGCATGTAAATGTGTGTACTCTGGATAACATTCCCCATGACAGTCTAGCCAGAAGGAAAACATGAGATGCTCTTGGAACAAACTGCCTTTTTTGACATATACTCACAACATGAATAGTCCCATTAAAACATTTAACCAGCATGGCTTGAGACATGTAAAAATGCAGTTTCCGTGCTGTGTCATGTCCTCAGCAATATGTGATTATATCTCCTGAGGTCATGTCCACACTTTAGCAGGCTTTATGTCTGATGAAATGATTATTTATTTTAAGAATACACTCTCTTTGTAGCTCTTACACAACTCTTACTGTTGCAGGAGATGTGTCTTCTATTGGCACAATAGTACATTTAAAATGGTCTCTTTTATTTTTGGTATTACAAGGTGACTTTTTAATTTCTGAATTTTATAGTTCAGCATGAATATCATCAAACGGTGCAAAACAACTACTATGGTATTTTGAATAGAAAACAAAAATCTGTCTTATGGAAAACTATACTTTATATCGACACAGCCCATCTGGGTCAAACAATGACCAAAATTAAAATCAACTCTAAAATCTTCAAAACAGGAGATACTGCTTCAGTTTTAGCCATTCCAGGAAAACCTGCTCCTCTAGTTAACTTGCTCCTCTAAAAATAAATCCTCTTAACTCTTTGCTTACAACTTATTTTTAGAAATGCATCATATTGGGTGCTTGGGTGGCTCAGTCGTTAAGCGTCTGCCTTCAGCTCATGTCATGATCCTAGGGTCCCGCATCCGGCTCCCTGCTCAGTGGGGAGCCTGCTTCTCCCTCTGCCTGCCGCTCCCCCTGCTTGTGCTCTCTCTCTGACAAATAAAATCTTAAAAAAAAATGCATTGCATTCATTCTTTCATAAAGCACCTTTCATATTACACCCTTGTTTGTTTTTAGAAAAAACACTTCAGGTACTATAGGTGGAATTCGACACTTAAGTAACCTCTTCTTGGTCCAAAATGATTCCTAGGTATTAAATGCCACCTCATTCAGCACTATTTTTTGTTAGTCTTTGTAAATTATACTTTAAAACTTAACCTGCTGTTCTGAAGATGGACACAACTTTATTAATGAGTCAGGAAATACCTTCAGAAGTACCTTTCACCATCTGGCAGTTGGAAGTGTTCTGATCTACCCACCACCAGGGTAATAGAGAACACCTTTTCAGAATACCAGTGGACTGATTCTTGGCATCTCTTATCTAAAAAAAAAAAGTTAAATTCACAACTGCACATTTTGAATCCAGCTTCCTTTTTTATTTATGAAAATACACACAGCAAGTTACTTCCCTCCAATTACCCAGAGGCTGAATTTGTGTTATATCTTCACAGACATGTGAATAGCTTCAGTTTGTTTTTTTGATTAGAGTTGACTTTGTTTTCCACGTAAACAAGAATTTTTATGGCAAAAAAAAAAAAAAAAGAGGCAACTGAGGCAAAGAAAACCATAGTCAGAACCACTAGGCAAGTAATGTTATAGGCTTTGCAACTGCAGTATTAATAGCTGTTTTTAAAATACAGCCCTGGAACAAAACTACATTCATCTTATATTATCAACCTGTTTCCTCCCCTCCCCAACTCCCCCCCCCCAGCTAAGATTTTTTTCTTGCAAAGAATTTATCATTCAGGTTCTGGTTAGTTTTTTAGTTTAGTTCTTTTTTTTTCTTTTTCTTTTTTTTTAATTCTGTGAAGTTTGGTTTTTGCAGAACTAAACCGTCTTAGGTGATGACCCTGACATCTTTGCTACTTATTGTATACTTAGAAGTTCAAATGAGAAAGCTTTTGGATTCAGACTTTTCAGCTAACTGATGTTTACAGAATTTTCGTAATGTAGATTTCAGTCATGTTGAGGGTCTCTCATAAAGATTTTAGAAGCTAAGACGTGGTCTCTTCCTGGGGGGTGTTTCATCTTCCTTATCTTTTTCATCATCCAGACGATTCATTAAGCCAACTGTGCTGCTACCGTGCAGGCTATGTGTTTCATTAGCAGCAGGAGCAGAATGGGATGAAGCAAATTTGTAGCCCCCCCGAGATGCTCTTTTAGGAGGATCTACCTTGTCTTCATTTTCTTTTGTTTTTTTAGTCTCCATAAATTTGTAACGATCCTGAAAATCATTTTCCAATGGCGGCATAATTGCTTCTCCTTCTTCTGAATTTCCTTTAAAACACTTTTCTTCCTTCTCCACGACTCTGGTACGCCTGTGAAGTATTCTACTATACGGTATAGAGTGTAAATTCCTCTGTATATGATTCTGCTGGTCTTTCTCTTCTTCATATTTAATCTTTAATCCTTTGAATGTCTGAACATATTCAATCGATTCAAGTGTTTTATAAAACTTTTCTACTATATGTGCAACAAGAGATTTGATATTTTCCACTCTTATGTATTCAAACAGCTCAATAACAGCTGAATTCAACATATTGTACCGAGTTCCGTTATTCAGGAGAGCATTGACAACTGGCTCAAAAAGATTTCCCTTGATGATGTAACAATTATAAAGTTCATCTTTAAGTCCAATCATCCTTCTCATAAAGCGGAGAGCACACAAGACCAGGAAAGTGTGCTTTGAATTCATCAAGATCAAGACTCTTCTCAGCAAGTCTTTGCTCAAAATATAGTTTTTTATGTAGTATGTGTGATGTTGCACACAAAATGTGAGCAGCTCTAAAATTAAAGAAAGCAGCTGTGCTGTTTGATAATTATTGAGGCAATTTGTGTTGTTTCTGTCGGATCCAGCTACATTATCCCCGTCACATATATCTTCTGAAGTGGTGGCAAAAAGTGGTGCTATGAAATTATGTATACAGTGCTTGTAGAAGAAATGTAGAAATTCACTTCTTTCACATTTATTAGGTGTTGCTAGCATGTTTTCTGGATCAAGTAGAATACGAAGAAGTCCCATTAAATGAACAGCACCTCCTAGCTCAGGATCAGTATCACAGATCATTTGCTCAATGACTACATTAATGAAAAGGTTACCGTCTTCACTCAGCTGGGCTTCTTCCATGATAAATTCTCGAATCATGGATGGACTATACTCCACTAGATAAGTAAATATATCAGTAGCAGCTGACTTTATTTGCAAATCCTCCATGCTCATTACAATTTTAAGAACAGGAAGAATCCCCAATTCTGTCAATGTTTCGAACAGTGCATCCTTGTCTGGATGCTGTAATGTCTGAGAAAATGCACAGAATTCCTTGAAGAAAAAGAGCAATTCGCGCCGCCTATCATCATTTATAGTCTCATCCCTTAACTGTGCAAAGACTTGAGACAAAAAGTTGTTATCATCTTTCAGCATGCTGACTATCTCAACCTTGCTGAGGAAAATAAAAGTTGTAAGAGTAGAAAGAAAGTTCTCTTCATACATGGATGGTACAGGCAAAAGGATGTCACGGATGTACTGTACCCTATATGTCTGATGTATTTTTTGCCTAAGTTCACAGTCTGTTATTGGTACGACTTCCTTGAACCTTGCATTTTGGGTCAAGAATTCCCTATGCCTTTTTGGCTGAGCCAAAGCAGGGTCATATTCGAGGCATCCTACCACATCCATGATACACTCAGGAGAAAACATGATCTCAAACAGGGTTGCCTTGTTAAGGAATAAGATGCCTTTAATAATTTCATGCAAATGGTGTAAGCCTGCAGTGTCCCCTAGGTCCTCACAGGTGTGGAACAGCTGCAGCAAATTTTTAATATAGTCCTCATTTTCTAAGATCAGAGCCAGTCTCTCCTTACCGATTGGTGAAGCGAGAACCGAGGAAATGAAGTCAGAAATCTCTTCAAGTTTACTGAGTTCACAGTTAGGCAGGTCAAACACATTATTGGTTTCCAGGACTTCATCCAGTTGTTGGTCTTCGGATTCCTCCAAGAGGTCTTGCGTTATTTTGACGGATGGATCTTTTCCTTGAACCCGGCAAATGTCTTCCCAGATCTCACTACAGCCCTCGGCGTCCTGGAACTTCAACGCGATACCATGGTTCTCTGCTTCAGACCAAACAATCAGGGTTTTCTGTTGCTTCTGATAGGGCGTCTTTGAATTTACCTTTGACTCCAAGATTGCTGAGGCCTGGGAATCCGACTTAACGAGCAGGGACACTCCCTGGAGGCGCTTCACATAAATGGAAGAGACGTACCCGGTGCCGAGACAATCCCATCGGTGGTCCTTGTTCAGTGAGTAGACTTTTACACGATACCGGTCGTCAGCCATGGCGACTCCTGACCTCCTGTCCCTAGCCCTAGTCGCGGCGCAGGGGGGCGCTGGGTCTCGTGTGCCCGGAGTCGACTGTAATTGTCGCTGTTCTGACAGCGACGGTAGCTCAGGCGGTGGGAGGGGACAATTACGGTATAAGATGGCGGAGACGTAAGGTTCCGCTGGACGCTGGTGGTTCCTGAGGTCTGTAGAGCTCTCCGGAGTCCCACCTCCTCTCGCTTCCATCTTATGTTTCCCTTTCTTCATTTTACCCTCGCATATTCCTTCTTAACGTGGGTTTACGGAGTGAGCCTTTGGCCTGCTCCCCGTCGTCTGGGAGAGTCTCGATTATGGCAGGATTCTAAGGATTGTCACAGGAGTCTACCCCGACGGAACGTTCTATGCGTGTTGAGGCATTGCGGCCAAGCTTACGTGGAAGCTTAGTGATTAGAGCAAAGCGCTGTTCTTTCCATAAAAACTTTTGTTCCCCAGAAGCATTTGCACTTATCAGGTGTGTAGGAGACTGAGGACTTTAAACGAAAGAAAGCTGAATCACTTATGTCCTGACCAATTCAACACCTAATATTCCAGGTTGAGGCTACCCCCCCAACCCCCCCCCCCAAAAAAGAAGTGGGAGCTAAGCGAAGTGTAGACTATTAGCGATAATTGGAGATCTGTAGGTGGGTCTTCTCCACCAAGCTTGGCCTATGTATCTGTTGCTCACTGAACCCATCCCGGGGGGAGGACCTTGTCACCAGAAGGCGCTGACAACTCTTTCATTTTGCTCCGCTGCGCCTAGAGCACTGTCATTTACCGCAGTGGGAAAACTTTTTTCCAATCTATAACCACACTCCTCATTCTTAGATGAGTGGGCCAGAGGGAAACGGCGTTGAAATTAGTTGAGTGCGTATTGAACATCACAGATCAGTTGTTTTATTTTCTTGATCTAGTGATAATAACAACCACAACTAAGTAATAATACTTGAGTGCCTATTAGTATTACAGAGAAAGGTAATAACGTAATTGAGCACGTTAAATACTTGAGTACTTTTTATGTTCAAGACAATGTGACAAGAACTTTTATATCTTTTTGTACTTAAATTTCATGATAACCTAGTGATACAGGAGTATTAAGGGTCCCTCTAAGATCAGGAAACAAACTTAGAGAAGTTAAATAAATCACCAAAGGTCACACTCCTAATAAGTTGAGGAACTCTGATTTGAACACACGTCTTTCTGATTCCAAAATTGGTTTTCCCGGCCATTGAACTATGCTAGCCCCTTCTTTTCTTGGCCTTCATTACATTTTATTTCACATTCCTTCCATCTATATAATTTGTAATCAACATAAAATTATCGAGAAGATGAAAGTCACGCACTTCCTTCTTTAGATCCACATCTGTGTATAGCCAACCGAAAAATAGAAGCTTGTATATGGCAACTTTGTTAAATATAATTTTAATAGTAACCAAGTTGATTTTTGATGTAGCAGCAACTTCTGCACTTTTCGTAAAAAAAAAATTTCCCCCCAAACATTAACCCTGTTATTGCAAGGGAAAAACAGAATTGGGCCACATCAAGCACATTTGGACTTGAAGAGTCCTGTTTGTAATTCATTTTACATAGCATTGGAAATGTGTGACAGTTCTCAAGTAGAGCACAGAAAAACTTTTCACGTACCTCTTTTGCAATGTCGCCTCCAGGAGATTACAGTACAGGAATATTCCCTGGGACAGTACAGCTGGGACACTTGGGAGACCTGAATGGAAATGACAATCATTTCATGAGAAAATTCAAATCAATACCGGGATACTACTGGTTTAAAAACCTTTACAAATCATTAATAATACTTACACAGAAGAATTAATAAATGACAAATACAAACACTGATATATGTACTTACTAGTTTAAAATTCCTGTCTTATTTCAATGAGAGATTATGCAAATATGTAATAATAATAATGACATGCTTGCTAATGGTCCAATTTTTTTTCTCTGCTGTGGTTATATTAAAGTTTCTACCAGAATCAAATATAATACTGTCAATTGTCTGAATATGCCCTCAGGTTTCATTCTCTGAGAGGCATTCAGCACAAATCTGTGTGTTCTCACAATTTTATCACAGGGAGTTTCCCTTAGGCCAATTAAGGTCCCTTTATCTTAATTAGGTTAATGAGAATCTCTTTGCAGTCTAAAAGAGCCTCAAGTCCAAATTTCTTGTCGCTATTTCTGCAGTAGACTCACAGTCTGTCTTACTTGGTTTGGGAAGTAGAACAATGCCCTTTTTTGCTTCAGGCGTTCTACCTCCCTAAGATTATTATTTTATTGTTGTGTGGTTGTTTTGCAGGGAGCCTATGAATATGAATATATATGAATAACAAATGCCATATTCTAGGAGCTGTGTAGACCCTTTTATAGGTATTATTTATTTTTTATTTAACGCTCATACAATAATGGCCTGAGAAAGATATTATTACTACCATATTAGAGAGGAAAAAAACTTGAAACTCCAAAACTGAATCATACATTTGGTTCAAACCTCTGCAGTAAGGGATATTGCTCGGATCTGAAAGTAGGCCTATACCGTTCCAACTCTCCATTTGGGGGCTCCCAATATGCAAAGCTTTCTCTTAGACTGTGCATAAATTGTTATAGCAGATGTTTATAACAATTGTGATTTTTTTTTTATCCCAACTATCACTGCCATTTGATGTTTCTGTTTTATTTCGTGAAGGAAAATCATTGAGGCCAGTTCAGAAATAAAATAGGTAGATTTTTTTTTTCAAGGACTTCATCATCACTTTTATTGTAACTCTCCTTATCATTCTGCTGTAACATAAACTTTCACAGTTTCAACTTCTTTATTTTATTTTATTTTATTATGTTATGTTAATCACCATACATTACATCATTAGTTTTTGATGTAGTGTTCCATGATTCATTGTTTGTGTATAACACCCAGTACTCCATTCAGTACGTGCCCTCCTTAATACCCATCACCGGGCTAACCCATTCCGCCCCCCTCCTCTAGAACCCTCAGTTTGTTTCTCAGAGTCCATAGTCTCTCATGGTTCGTCTGATTTAATATTAAGACTGGATCCCTCTTCTGTTTTGGATGCCTTTCTCTTTCATGCTTCTTCCCCATGACCTGAGGGTAGTAAAAAGTAGTTCTTGATGCCTCTGCCCTGAAAATAGTTTTAGATAAGGACCTTGTAATTCATCCACATTTTATGACTACTAAGAGCTTAAGCTTTATATTTCTTAGAGTTATTTTAGAAAATGATAAAGGAATGAATCTACATTTCTGAATTTTAGGGATAGGTAACTCAAGCCATATATATATATATATATATATATATATATATATATATATATATATATATATACCGTTTAGATATCTAAATGTTCTATCTCTGAGATAACATTTCATAGTGGGAAGAGCAAGGTGATTTTTAATTCTATGAAATAGCATTAAAAATAGAATTATTCAAATGTATCTGCTCTAAAATTTTCAACTTCAAAATCATTAGCGAAAAACACCCATGTATGTTCTCTACAAGTTCTCCAGATAACTTTTTTCGTGGAATGTTGCCCTCTTTTGGCTACTATCATCTCTAATTTGGAAATCTGTAATAGTCTCCCCAGGCTTCTGCCTTCCTTCCCCCACTAGTATATTCTCAGTACAATAGCTAGAGAGGACTAATTTAAAACACACTGTATTCTCCAACTCCTCTGCTCAAAATCAATGTGTTTCTGCCTTACTTAGAATAAAAGCCAAAGTTCTAACTGTGGTTTATGAGGCCTGGCCCCCTTGACCACTCTGAGATCTTCCCCTAATAGTCTCTGTCTCCCTTATTTTGCTCCAGCCACACTACCCATCTAACTCTGCCAGAAGCACACCGGGCACACTCCTGCCTCAGGGCCTTTGTACCTGCCCTTTCTTCTACCTAGAACACTAGTTTTCAATATCTATGTGGCTCAGAGCCTCACTCCATTAAACGATTTATTCAAAAGCCCTTTTCTTCCAGTGAGACCTTCCCTAAGCACCTTTTTAAAATTGCAGAGACCTTCTACCCCAACCCATCCATGTGTTTTCTTTGATGTATCTTTTCTCCATATCACTGAGCATCATCTGAATATTTTATACTTCATTTATTCTGTTTTCCTCAACCAGACTATCAGCTGTTTGAGGGCTGTGATTTATCTGCTCATTTTTCTCACTGCTGTGTGCCTAGCACCCACCATAAGGCATGACATATAGTAGTTTCTCAACAATTATTTATTGAATAAATACATAAATGAATACATATTTTTTCTAGGATGATTTCCAACAATCTATTTATTTATTCTTCACAAAGTTATGAGCAACCCCTATGTATAGATCCTATACCAAGCACTGGGGATAAAACTGAATTTGAAATTTATTTGGTTATCTTATGGAACAAATAAATAGTTCTAATAGGAGATATTTCTAATTTACAAGATACATCTGGCATTTCCCCTGCTGCCCCACTCCCACCCTTCTTTTTTAAAGATTTATTTATTTATTTTAGAGAGAGAGTGTGTGCGCACGTGGTGGGGGGGTTAGAGGCAGCAGGAGAGGGAAAGAGAGAATCTCAAGCAGAATCCCTGCTAAGTGGGGAGCCTGATGCGGGGCTTGATCTCAAAACCCTGAGATCACGACCTGAACTGAAATCAAGAGTCAGACGCTTAACCAACTGAGCCACCCAGTTACCCCCCAATCCCACTATTTTGGATCGTTTTCATCTTATTGATGGAGACCAGGGAAGCAATATTATCCTGTTTTAGGCTTTTAATTGCATGAAAAACTGGTTTCTTGAGTAAGCTGGATATTTTCTTCCGTGTTCTGTCAAACTCTCCTTCCCCAACCTTGGGCTAAATCAGTTTTTCCATCAACTCTCAAGTATTGAAAGAACGCTAGTTTTCTAATATTAAAATTTCTAGTCCATTTCAAGCTTCTGTCTGAGTCCTGTCTTGTCCAAAACAAGTCCATAGCCAAGCCTAGAGTCAAGAGATGAAAAAGTATGCCCCACCTAAGATGGGAGAATCATAGCAAAAGTACATAGCAAAGGATGTGGGTGGAAGGAACGATGAATTGGGGACATTAATGCAGTCTCCCACAAGCTTGAATAAAACAGCTATAACTCAGAACTTTAATGGGGGAAGAGGGCTATATGGTCACCCTGTATAAAGAATGTTAGGATGTGTGGATATTTAAAACATTTTAGGGGCACCTGAGGCAACTGGCTCAGTCAGTTAAGTGTCCAGCTCTTGGATTCGACTCAGGTCATGATCTCAGGGTCATGGGATCGAGCCCCTGCGTGGCTCCACGCTCAGTGGGGAGTCTGCTTCTTTCTGTCTCCATGTGCCCCTCCCTGCACTCATGGTCTCTCTCACTCTCAAATAAATAAATAAATTTTTAAAACCTTTTATTCTCAGCTGCAAACATCATCCTGTTATGTGTGCATTGCAACAGTACCAGCTATTATCTTCCCAGTGCTCAGAGGTAAGAAACATTTTAGTATTTTTTGGATCCACAGGCAGTTTCTATTAGCACTAGCCCATTTTCCACTGAGTGCTTGGCTTCCTTGGAAGCTCCAAATCACTTCCTCTTATCACATAGAATTAAAGGAGGAAGAAAAGAGGGGGGTGGGGGTAATGTCATTCTCTTGACCACAAATACATTTTAGACTTTGACTTTCAGTGCCATGCTCTCCTCTTTTTCTTCTGTTCCAATAGTTTACTTCTCGACTTTTCAAGTTTTCTTTTAAAATGTACAATCCATAGATCCCCTCCTCCTTTATCCTGATAGACCATAGTATTTCCTGTTCCTACCTAGATCTCCACAAGTAACACTAGCTGACTACTTACTAATTACCCTACAACCATGTTATAAAAGTAACAGAAATGAGCATCATTTGGAGCTAAACACTGCTCAGTATTTGCTTAGAGGCAGTAACCATTTTCATTTCTCCAGTACAGCACTAGATATATTTATATTGTAAAATCTAAATTTTCATTTTTTAGGCAATAGCTGATTTCAACTTAACATTTTTACTTTGATTCCACTAACCTTTAAAGGAGTGCCTTGAATATATTTGATTTTTTGTTGATATAGTTGGGTTGAGTTAGAGACAGAAAAAAAAGTGTTTTCATGATAAGGGAAAATCTCAAACACCTTGGCTAGTATTGGTTTTGGATAGATTACTACTTGAAGTATGAAAACCCGGTTCATTCCTCCTGAAAAATAACCTTTTGTGTTTTGCTACGGCTAGGTGATCTGCTGCCACTTTCTTCGGTGGGGGAGCTGCCATAGCTGTGTAGGAAGTTATTTTTGAATGCTGACCTCATTCAGAAAAATATAAAACCTTTGTTTACAGTTCCTTAAAAGAATAATTTTTAAAACCTCTTAGCACATTTCTTTATCAGATATATAATCGATATATACAGCATCACATAAAATAAACATAAAAGGTTGTAATCAACATGTATTGTATAACTTCTTAAGTACAATGATGGTATTGTTCCCCTGTGTCTCGAATGGCTCTTAGGGATTATGTTTCCCATGAAACATGACCCTATAAAGTGAACTTTGATGAAGGTCCCATGCCTTATGAACTCCTACATTTGTGTTTGTTTGTCTGTTCGATTGGTTGATTACTGGGGGTAGGACACTTGTTGCCTATCCAGTAGATGCCATTAGCATCCCCTCCTCCAGGTTGTGACAACTCAAAATGTCTCCAGATAGTGCTGACTGTCCCCCTGGGGGCAAAGTCATCCTCAGTTGAGATCAACTACTAGTAAATATTTTCAGTTCTCATCATCTACTAAGTGTTTAGAAACACACAAAATAGTTCAAAAAAGACAAATTTTGTGGTCCCCTCTTTTCACGTCCAGTGTAGTAAAACCAGCTTATTTGAACTTTTGTCATCCCAGATTTCTATGAGCCAGGATCTCTGCACATTTATAGTGAAACAGTAAGTGACATTTATTATCAGACCTCTCTCCCAGATAATCATTACATGAATCTGCTGTATTAGCAGCCACCTTCCTTTTGTCTCTCAGGCTTCCTTCCAGCAGCACCCTGTATTTTCACACTCCTCTCTGCAAGTCCAGGCCCTTTAGTGTCCTGCAAGGCCTCACCTGTTCGTACTCATTGTGAGTACATCTCCCCCACCTTGAACTAACTCACTGGCCTTCTTGGGTATTTCCTTCTCATGTGAGGCCTCTGCTCTTGCTACTTCCGCTGACTAAAACTTCATGCCACCATACTTCCATGTCCCCCTCATCATCATTCACATTGCCTCTCAAAAGGTATTCCCTCAGAAGGTCTTCTCTCCTCGCACAATCTAAGACAGCACCCCCTTCTCCTCTCATGCTCTCTCACTTCACTCTATTTTAGCTTCTCAATAGAACTTTCCCAATCTAGAATTACCACATCATTTGTTTACTTTTATTGTCTTATTCTACGCCTACCCCACAAAAGGCAAAGATGAGTCCAGGCCAGTCTTATTCTCCCCTAGGAGACAATAGGCATTCAGCAAATATCTGATGGATGAGTACTTGAAAGAATGTATAAAGATCACTTTTTCTATATGCCACAGAGACATGGACAACATTTGTAAGAAATCATCTCCTTAAATGGACCTTCACTGAGATGTCATCATCTGCCACCGGGTCTGTGTTTTAGCCCTGTCTGAAATTCATAGTCAACTGTCCCTCTTAACTACATTCGATAGTTTAACTATCAACATTTTCTCCTCAACATTAACGTTCCACCCTAATTATCTTTCAGCAAAAACTCTTATCTAGTACTTCACTGAGAGAATAGACACCAACTCAAGGCTCACCTTCCATTTTCCAAGCAACCTTATTCATATGTTTAGCAATTTCCACCTCTCCCTCTTCCATCTCAGAAAAAGGAGTGAGCCTTCTCTTCTTCAAGAATCACCTTGTATTCTCTGCTCTCCATATTGTGCCCTTTCTGGCCTCCCAATACTTCTTGTGCCATAGATTATTCTTTCTGTGACTTCAGTCTTTAAACTCTGCTAAGGAATCATTTCTTTTCCTCCTTCAATTAAATGTGCTCCAGTTTCTTCTATCTTAAAATAGTCAAGTGGATTCTCAAAACAAGAATCACATCCATAACTTGCACAGTAACACTGATAGTACCCTAAACTGAGAGTAAAAATGTTTATGTTCACTGCTGTATTCCCAGGGTCTAGAAAAGAGCCTGGTGCATGGCAGGCATGCAGTCTGAAAACTCATTCATTAACCAGCTTTTTAACAATTGCCAGTGTTTGCTCTGTGTGGCAGACACCATTCCAAGTACTTCATAGGTGCTCTCGCTTAATCCTCATAAGACTGATGTCATTATTAGTTTCACTTTACTGATGCAGAAACTGGGGTATAGCAAAAATAAGTAACTTATTGAAGGTCATGGAGGCCTTGCTCTCTTAGTCTCTAGACATGCTATGTCTCAATTATAAATAGATAGTTGTACCTGTAGCAAGAGATGGATGTATGGATAGAAATTTATACGTGTATGTGTGTATCTTCATCTATATCTATGGGAATATGTGTATGTGTGTCTCCATCTTTGTCTATCTACCTGTAGGAGTCATGTATCTGTCTCTCTCTCTCTTTTTCTATTGAATGATGTTCAAATTCAGAGTGCAAATACTGCATTATATAAAAAGAATTAAGTCCCTTGTCGTTTTATTAAAATCTCTTACTTTAGTATGTGGTTTCACTAATGAGATTTTTTTGAGTTCTTTCCCACACTACTTTCTGCATGAAGATAATAAGGTTACCAAACTTGCCTGAGTTTCAACAGTAAGTAAACATTCAGAGTTTAGTTTTGCACTCTGGTAGTCAGACTCTAGAATCTCTGTGCTTAAGTTCTTTGCTACACAGCGTGTCACCATTCACATTTCCTTTTCTTTAAATAGATACTGAAGCTACAGTATATATCTATCTTATAAAATCACAAGGTTAGGATCTTAAGCATTTGGGGACAAGCAAATATATGTCTCTATATCTCCCTTCATATCCCTCAGCCCTCTCTTTTGCTCTATAATGGAAAGCATAGAGAACAATTAGATATCATGTGTTTCTACTTGGTTATCTCCCTCCCTTAAAGTATTTGCCCCTCAAATAGAAACATTCCTATCCTATTTATGATTTTTTGTTCTAAATAGAGAAAAACTAACCTTGAATTTAATTCTCCTGTTTTCTCATGCCTTTGATGTGTTACTTGAACTTGCCTTCAGCAATATCTTGTCCCTTTCAGTTTTTACACTTTTTTTTTCCTTTCCAAATGTCTTTTTTTTTTTTTTTTCCTTTCTGTATTTCTTTCCACTCTGGGCTCTTAAAAGATCTTTGTAAATATAGGTTTTATAACCACTTGTCTCTTTTGTTATTCAGTAGGATTATTCTTCGGAATAATTACGTTATGGAGCCTGCCATTAATTTCCCAACCTATATCCCGTTTACTGCAGTTGTATATAGAGAAGCCCTTTTAACATTTGCCATTTGAAATTATGTAATTGATACCTATCTCCTCGATCCCACACACACAAGCACGTGGCATCCACAGCTAGAACTGTACTACTTAAACTGGCTTTTTTTTTTAAAAGATTTTATTTATTTATTTGAGAGAGAGAATGAGAGAGAGAGAGCACACGAGAGGAGGGAGGGTCAGAGGGAGAAGCAGACTCCCTGCCGAGCAGGGAGCCCGATGCGGGACTCGATCCCGGGACTCCAGGATCATGACCTGAGCCGAAGGCAGTCGCTTAACCAACTGAGCCACCCAGGCGCCCAAAACTGGCTTTTTTTTAAATGCTGAGCAGCTATTTGTTTTGCTTTAATTCTAGAGACCTCCAGGTAAGGAGATAAATTCCATAAGTAATATTTTCTAGCATCATTCAACTTGCACCAATGAGACACTTTTTTTTTTTTTGGTTTTTCTTTCAAATAAACCTTCCTGTTTTAATTTCTTCCTATTTTCTGTTTACTGACAGAGGCAGAGAATGGAGTTCACGTATGTTGAACTGTGTTCTTTCATATGAAGGTAAGGCGAGTCTTCTTCAGGCCGAACATACCTGACCTTAGCACTGCATTTATGATCTCTTTTGTAACTGATTGCTACTCTGACTTTTTTGGTTGCATTTTCTCTCTTCAGAGCAACTACTTGCAGTTGCGTATCTCAAAGAGAAATATCATTCCAATATAGGACAGTTCTAAATATCTTTTAAAAAATCCTCCATTATTCTAAAATTACACCTATCTAATTATCCAGTTTGCATGTCGTGTGTACTTATGTTGCCTTCAGCAATATAAGCCTGTGTTTCACTTTAATCCAACAATGGGAAAACGAGAGGAAGGATGTGCTTTTTTTGCAATATTCTTGAAGTTGCTCTGGGCACATACTTACAGGAGTCTTTGCCATTTATTAAGAATAATCGGCAGAGAAAGGCAAAGAAAAATGATAAGGCATATCCATTCCTTAGGGCTCTAATGTTCAGGCTCAACTGGAGTCTCGAGGGTATTTTAACACCTAAGGCCTCTGACTATAAATCTGTCCCTCAGGTCTTTTCAGTTCTTTCAGGGAAGTGTCAGTTGCTCACGGTACAAGAAGCAATTATCCCCACCAGAAAATAGTTCAGGGAAAGAAAGGAAGAAAGCTAGTTAGTGAAACAAGGTACTGAGAGAAGAAAACTTACAAAGAAAATAAAAGAGCATATTGAAAAAAGTACCATGATATATATTTACTGTTTATCTTATAGTCACAAGATAAATATATAGTGGCATATAGCTATATTCATCTGTATCTACATCTGCCTCTATATTTATATCTGTCCTACACATGCACACATATCCAGTCTGTAACCAAGAGGAAGCAGACCTGGTGGTTAAGAGCTCAAACACAAAATTTGATAACTCAAGTTGAAACCGAGGCTCTGCCAGGCCGTAGTCATGTGACATGGACAGGATACCTACTAGGTGTGGGCTTCAATTTATGCATCTCTCAAGTGCAGCCATTACTTACCTCCTTTGGCTGTTACGGGATTAGAAGTGGTAACAGGCATAAGACACCTAGAATGTGCCTGGTGAAGTTATTATTTAAACATGGTGGTTCATTTAAAAATCTCACACCTGAACAAAAACAAAAAAAGTATTCTTTAACACACTTCACTCTCTTCTAAGGAGGATGGGTCCAAGACACTGAAAGCTCTTTGTTGCTGTTGGCCAAGGGGCTAGGGGGTAAATGCAAATTTATCACGACTTGGACATGTTGCCATAGGCAAAGAGTGAGCTGTTTAGAGCCCTAAGGGAGCTACATAAGAGGCAAGGAGTCCCTCTCCCTACTTCCCTGGCCCCGGCACTGTGTGAGGTGAAGACAGCAAAGGAGAACCTCAAAAAAAGGGAGGAGGGCAGGATTGGCTCCCTGTCTGGGAGGCTTTGGAGGAGGGGCTGGTCTAAGGTGCATTTTGGAGTGAGATGGTGAATGCTGTGTAATAGAAGTCCTCCCCACCAGCCAACTTCCCTGCCCCAGCCTCTGGGTAATCTTGCCCTTTCTCAATACCATCGGTGATCATTGGTTTTCTTCTGAAAATAGGTCAAGTTGCTGAGTTTCACTTAACAGCTTGAGACCAGGGCAGAGTCAGTCTGTGCAGTCTCACCTTTCCATGGGCTACTACTTAAACAGAAGGACTTTAAATTGCTGAGTACACTAATATCATGACACCCCCTTCCCTTAGAGGTAGGTACTCTACCATGAGTTGTACAATTTTCTACAATGACATTTTGATCACCAAAGTCAAATTTCCCAAATCATGTATAGTTTCTCTAGAGGAGACTTACAAAATTTCTAAATTTTGCTAGATTTTTCTAGCCTAGAGCCAATTTATATTTGAAGATATTTAAACATTTCTTATAAACAAAAATAACATTCATCGTCAAGGGTCTAACAGTTTTGCAAAATACATTTTCCCCTATGAATGTTAAAGAGCACAGCTCAGGAGCTAAGCAATCGTATTGGACTCAGAATATTCAGAGGATTAATTCTGGATTTATTTTGGATTGTCAGTGAGTCACTTGGGTACGTGACCTAACTCTTCTTTTTGCCTCAGTTTCTTTTTGATGGGATTGGAATGATAATAAGACTTCTCTTTGAGACTGGACCTGGGAAAGGAAATTTAAAATATTTTTTTTCACCTAAGCTTTACCATATAAGTGCTGAAAATATCAGAGAACGAATTTCATGCTTAACTAACAAAATTAATTGCCTAAGTATTTAAATGCAAACCAACACACTGTCAAAGACTAGATATTGAAAACTGGAACTGATATTTATGAAAGTTAAATGAAGTTATTTCAAGTATCCAGTGAGTATTTAAGTGCCTCCTATGAGCTAGGAAATTTCCTGGGGACTCAATGGCAAATGCTAACATGGATGCTCACTGTTAGCCCCTCTTGAATTCTCAGCCTTAGAAAGGAGACACTTAAACACCTGTAATGTAAGCACATCACAAGCCCAGACAAGGCAGCCCAGACATATCAGGGAGTCTTTCCAGAGAAAATAATGATTAAGTTGTATCTTGAAGTACAGTTAGGGTTACATATGTGTGTGTGGGAACGTGGTGAGAGGGCAAGAGAAGGGACCACAGTTAGGACGAAAAGTTGGTCCTAGGTCATGAAAATCATGTATAGTGGGTAAATTTGAAAAGACGAGCATGGCAGTATCCTATGTGTATCGTGTGGAGAGTGGAGAAGAAAAGCAAATCAGGGATCCTAAAAAAGAACGTTGCAGACATCTTAGTGAGAGACTGTCATGATCTGGACTGCAATTTTAGCAGTGAGGGTAGGGAAAAGTTGATAAATTCAAGAGACATTTAAAGGTTTTAATTATCAGAACTTCCTGATTGATTAGAATGAAGGTGATCAGGGTAAGTGGAGACACAAAGAAAAATAATTACCAACTTGGTAGATGGTGATGTCTTTCAATTAGAAAGAAGGGTGGGTTTAGGGCAAAAGATTAGTTTAGTTTGGATGAATTGAGGGTGGCATACTTACAAGACAGAAGACCATAATACTAGGGCTGTGGAGTAATACGATGGTTATTTAATCTGTTTATTCTATTTACGTGGATGTGACACAGTGATGTTCTGCAGAGTGATTGGAGGGACTTCAGAAACGATGAACCTAATAGTTTCATGCCATAGAGCTAGCTGTTCCATCAGAAAAGCTCAAGGTAACTGTCAAGGCTAAAGAGAGAGGTATCAATGCTTAGTAACAAAGAATCACTCCAAAATTGGCAAGAGAGATTAATTTTGTCTCCTGTGCTTCTTTTTTCTTCTTGCAGCACTGCTTTACTTTCTTCTCTAGGTTTGCGTCTGTTTGATTCCGGCCAAACTCTACCAATATCTAAATAGAGAAAACTGTGCTTCCTAAGCTGCGAATGGCAGAGTTGAGAATTGATGCCCTCTTTCTTTGGCTGCCAGCATTTAGTCCTGAGGCCCAGTTGAAAGTAGGTAACTTGTCGCCTGGGTGGCTCAGTCGGTTAAATGTCTGCCTTTGGCTCAGGTCATGATCCCCAGGTCCTGGGATTGAGCCCCCCATTGGGCTCCTTGCTCAGCGGGGAGCCTGCTTCTCCCTCTCCCTCTGCCTGCCGCTCCCCCTGCTTGTACTCTCTCTCTCTCAAATAAATATATAAAATCTTTAAACAACAACAAAAGAAAATAGGTAACTCATTGAAAAAAAGGATGATATATTCTGTGTTTTTTCCTCACCCTTAAATTCCTGGCAGTGTTTTGTCAGCTCTTCTACCTTTCCTTTCCTTAAAAGTTGCAAGAGCAATATGTAGGACATAACCTCCTGCTTTTTCTGAGTAGATTTAAAATAACGTGGTAATTGGTCTGCTGGAACTTGGACTTCCTTATTCTGAGAAGGAGAGAACAGAAATGTTTCCAGGCAAAACTTGGAAAATAATAAGCTGATTTTCAGGCTTCTCTGTGTGTGTGTATGCACACATGTGCGTGTGTGTTTTTAAGTGTGTTTAGCTGCCTCGCCTGGACTTTGTTTTGACCTCTTTCTGTGCAGGCATTTGCCTAGTACTCTACCGCTGACCCAGTGCTCTTCTTTAAACCCTTTTCCTGGAAGTCCCCAAAACCCATTTTGCTATCAAAACCTATAGATACATATTTTTGGTATGTAATGTATGGGGAACATTGTGGGGGGTCAGTGGGCTTTTAGTAATAAGAAATGTTAAATGACCATAGGAATAGTCATTCAAAGACAACTAGCAAGCCTAAAAATTGCTCCACATTTTTAAACTTCAAGTAAGCCTTCTACAATAAATCTTTCAGTTATTTTTAGAATGAAAATGCCTAGAATGTGGATTGTTAGCTCACCAAGTAGGGATGTGTGCACTGGTTGCAATGACCCCATTGATTTGTGTTCATTCCCAACTATGACTTTTGACAAATCTTTAGTCTCATGTGTCCAGTTCTGCTTTGCCATTCTCTTATTTTGGGGATAGATATTTTTAGACTTGATATCTAGAAAGGCAGTTTTTTTCCCTCAGTTATATACAGACCTTTAAATATTGTTAACCCTATACCTCCAAGTAAACCAGAAATTCTGAACTGACATAAAGCATTAGCACCCACCCCTTCATTGAGCTGTTGCAGTTGTAATTACGGGGGAGGTACAAAATTAAAGATCATTTTGAAAATGTAAATTTCCTCTTCTTGTTATTAAAGTTTATACAAGCTGAAGTGTAGATTCATGTATTAATAAGTGCTTTTTTTATTTGCCTGCTGAGAAGAAAAAGCTGACTTTTGCTAGAGTCATTTAATTCTTTAAGAGTAATGAAATATCTGAAGGCATCTCTACTTAGTTTTAAGAGAAATAAATATAGGGTGTCTCACCCATAAAGAGTTAGGATTACATTTGGTTTCTTTGTGTGAAAGATACATAATTCATAAGCTAATGAGTTATAAAGGTCTTCTCACAAGTAAAATTATATTATCACTCCCAGGAGTAAGATAGTTGAACTATTCTGTAATAACTCGTTCAAGTTTATTTTATCTTAACTCTTAAAACATAATCCCTTCTTTTTAATTTTTCCATTAAAAGAATGCCCAGATATAGAGGTGGGAGTTACTAGAGTGAAAATGGAGAGAAATCTTAGATAATATTCACGTTTATCTTTTTTTTAAAGATTTTATTTATTTTTTTTAAAGAGAGAGAGTGAGTGAGCAGGGGGAGGAGCAGAGAGAGGGAGAGAGAGAGAGAATCTCCAGCAGACTCCACGATCAGTGCAGAGCCCAACACGGGCCTTGATCCCAGGACCCTGAGATCATGACCTGAGCCAAAACCAAGAGTCGGACGCTTAACTGACTGAGCCACCCAGGTACCCCATACATATTTATCTTTTGATGAAGAAGAAAGTTAATTGTTAAAAAAATTAGGAATAAAAGCATTGACTGTTTAGTCGCTAAAATATAACTACCATTAGATAACTTAAATTTTTTCAAGAAGCTTATTTCATTTTGCCTTTATGGCTTCATCCCTCTGGTACAGAGTCTTCTATAATGGCTCTTGTTGATCTTGCCTACTGGTATTTATGCCTTTGTGTAACCCCCTTCATCTGTGTATGGGCTCAACCTGGTGACTTGCTTCTAACAAATGGCAAAGTGAGGTGACATTACTTCCGAGATGAAGCTGTAAAAGACTGTGATTTCTGTCTTGCTTACTCTCTCTCTCTCATTCTGGCAGTCCCTCTGGCTTTTCTCTCTTGCTTGCTCGGATGAAACAAGATGCCACAAGAGGCCTGTGTGGCAAGGAGCTGAGGGTAGCCTGTGACCAGCAGCCAATAAGAAACTAAAGCCCTTTGTCCAATAGCCCTTGAGGAATTGCATCCTGATTACAACCGTGTAAATAAGTTTGAAAGTAGATCATTCCCTAGTAGAGCTTTCACATGAGATTACAGCCCTGTCCAGCACCTTAATCATAGCCTGCTGGTCCCCAAGCCAGAGAGCACATGTAAACTGCACCTGGATTCCTGACCCACAGGTCTTGTGAGCTGATAGATGTGTTGCTTTAAGGCACTAAGTTTTGGGATAATTTGCCATGGAGAAATAGTAACTAATAAAATCCCAAATAAGTATTCACTACTATACTGCATTTTATGTATTTAAATTTCTCTTGTGTATAAATTTATCAAAGCTCAGTGACAGCTGTTATGTAAATTAAATATTTATAAATGTGGAACATGTATATAGTCCCAGAAGATATTTTAAAATCATACTGTTTTCATGGTGAATTTGTCACCAAAGAAAGAGGAAACATAATTTTGAATTTAATGGACAAGTAATTTTCCTCTCCAGGATAATTTTAATCTGAGGTCCTGAGATTTGTGATGGGTCACTATAAGCATTTTGGGTAAGAAAATTTTTCTCTGCAAAAAGTATACATTACCTGGTCCCTTCCCACTAGAGAACAGTAGTGGGTCCCAGATATTGAGAAAACAAAAATATACCCAAATAATTCCTCATCCATCTGGGAGATGGGGAATGGGTTCTAGATTAGAAGTACAAAAAATTCTTGGGTGGTCATTAGCCTGTCTATGAGCCCTCTCTCCAAAAAATCAATGTAAAATATTCTGTGCTTCTGTGCATTTTTCTGGAGAAAGAGTTCATGACTTTCATAGGATACTAAAAACTGCTTGTGGCCCCCAAATATGTTAAAAATACCTGGAATACACTACCAGACTAATTTTTTATAGTGGTTAAAACATTGTTTAATAACAAGAGTTAGTTGGTTTAATTAAATGATTTTTGTACTTATTCAACACATCTATCAAGGACCATACTAAGCAGTAGAGTTACAACACTAAAAAGACATTTGTGATTCCTCTCCCAAGGAGCCCACACTTTAGTAGGAAAGCCATATATTAATCATGAAGAATTCTGGGAAGACAAATTAGAAAATGTTTGTAAGCATATAACTGGGTGTGCCAGTTGTTTGCCTCTTTGTTGTCAGATCCATTCTCTTCCTTCTCTTGCTCAATTAATATAAGAATGTTCTGCAAACAACATTGTGCAGGCTTCTTTGCCATCTGATGTCTTCATGGATTTGACTAATGGGAGCCTTGAGCAGCAGATTGGAGCATCCAAAGCAGAGAGAGGCCAGAATAACTCTCCCCTCTCTCTTTGCTTTAGGCGGGTCTCTCAGCAGTGGCTTTGTTTCCTCCCTGCCTATAACTCCAACTGGGCAGCTTCCACCTCCGTGGTTCAAGTATTCATTTGGTGGCTCCAACTCCTGATATCTGGTAACACTATTTGTTCCCTAAATTTTATTCCAGTTCTAGTCTATACCTACTTGGTGTGGGTTCTGTTTCCTAACTTGTCCCTGACTGCTGCACTGGGACACTCAAACTGGTTAGGGAAGAGATGTGTCAGGCTGACTTTCCCTGAAGATGTCAGAGATGAACTGAAGTCTGAAATATGAGTATGTATTAACTAAGTCAAAATGAGGTAAGACAGGCAAGAGAACATTCCAAGAAGAATGTATGCTTGTAATTTCCCCAGACTTGAAGGTCAGTTTTGTTGAAGTTTGGAGAGTTATGTGGAACATGGCATGAGATGAAGTACATAACATACTAAATTCTACAGGGCTTTAGTCAATGTTAAGAAATTTGGTCTTTATCATAAGAGCAATGGGAAATGTTTCATGGGTTTTTGAGCACGTGGTTTTGAGCAATGAGGTGACATGTTCCAATGTGTGTATTTTTAAATATGTGTGTTTTTAAATTTGTTTTTAAAGTTTTAATATGTGCAGAATAAATTAGGAAGGCTTATAAGTAGACACTGGTATGGGAGACAAAAAGTTATTGTACTAAAAGAGTGATGCTAGTTTGGGCAATGTTGTATAAAATATTAAAGCTATTTAAAGTACTTCAGTGATGCTTTGGAGAGGGGGGTAAATCAGATGAGTTACATAATTGATTCTCCTTGGCAAAAATGTTGATGATGCCATTTAATGGGTTAGAAAACTAGAGAAAGAATGGATTTGGGAAATAAGGTAATAACTTCTTTTTGGATCTTTTGATTTTTTTTTTAATTTGAATGTCATTGGAAAAATAGTATAAGAGTCTATTTGTTAGGATGGCAGTGTTGGATTTAACATTAATGATCCCCTTTACTGGATTTTTAAACTTTTGCTCTGTTGGGTAGTCAACTAGCAAAGAGTTGGTCTGGACATATTTTAGGTATGTCATCTGTGATCTTGATTAGATGAACTTGTTAATTGTAATCTCGGTAAGATAAGCATTTCCATTTGAAAATATTTTAAATAAATTTTCATATAGCTTAGTTTTCTGCAAGCATATGTTATTCATTTTAGTGTTTCTATTTTCCACATCCCTTAATATACACTAGATGCTTACCAAAGTTCTGGAAATTTTAATTGAATTATGCTTTTCAAGATGATGACTACTTTTTTTTCCCTCCTAGATTAACACTGTTAATCACATGGAAAATTGAATGAAGTTTAGAAATGTAACAACTCTTAGTTTGTGGTGATCATTGTGGTCCTCTCTGAAAACTTGTGTGTGAGAGAAAAATAGATTGCCAAATAGTTTCTACATTTCAGAGTTAAGTCAATGGATCAAACGCTAATTCCAAACTTTAGTGCTTAGAAAATATGAATTACTTCAGGTTTCATAAAAAAGAGCTAATTACTTCTACTCATTTAAATAAGTTCTTGACATAGTTTCCTCTTCATCTTTTCTTTAAAGCTCACATTTAGATGTGATATTGTAATATTTTCAAAGTATATGGAATGAAAATGTGGACATCTGTTTGAATCAAGTCACTAGAAACATTCAACAATTTCAACAAAAACAGGAGGAAAAATCTGATTTTTGAATATGGTTGTGCTCAGTACTTTGAGAATGCTCCTTTACAAAAAAAAAAAAAAATCAGAGTATTTTAAATGAACTATCTTCTTTTAGGGCTTTGTAGGCTGTTAATGGAGAGAACTTTTGGAAAAAATGTGGAGGACAACTTTCCTTGACTGCAAATTATTACATTAATTCAGATGTCAGGTTCACCTCACTAACATTCTAAACTCTTTATGTCAAGAAAGACATCTGTCAAGATCACATAATCTGTTATTCTGAGATTACCACTCCACTTTTAGAATAGCATCTCATTGTGTTTCAAACAAGCTCCTGGTACCTGCAAAAGTAATTCCAAATTGTCTTGTTTTTAATTTGTGTGCGGAGAGGTGGTGTTTTTTTTTTTTGTTTGTTTGTTTGTTTTTTGTTTGTTTGTTTTTGCTGTATTCATTTTCTGTTTTTATTAATTTAGTATTTTTTTAAAGATTTTATTTATTTATTTGAGAGAGAGAGAGAGCATGAGAGGGAGGAGGGTCAGAGGGAGAAGCAGACTCCCTGCTGAGCAGGGAGCCCGATGTGGGACTCGATCCCGGGACTCCAGGATCATGACCTGAGCCGAAGGCAGTCGCTTAACCAACTGAGCCACCCAGGCACCCTAATTTAGTAATTTTATGATAACATAAAACTTCAAGTAGCTATCATGTGGCAGAAGCTTTTTCAGAGAGAATTTAAAACAATATTGCATTGACACAAACATCTGTACTTGGATGTTTACTTTAAACATTTTATATCAGTTTAACATAACAATTTTGGTAAAAATTTATGTGAGTAATGCAAAATCATATCAATAAGGGATAGTGTTCTACCTCACAGAGAAGAGAATAAAACGTTCAACAATCCCTATGCATAGGAAAAGACAATATGCACTATTTTCACAAAGACATACAAGATGGACTTGGAATGTTCACCATTTATTAATACATGATTAAAAGGTGATTTTTTTCAAATAGTAAATGCATAAAGGTTATTTAACTTTTTTGTACAATAGTCTGTAATTGGTGATGGGGCATGAAACCAGATTTATTGAATGGCTTAATTTGCATAATATTATAATAAAACCATTCAAGACATATTTTGGTATTATAGTATAGTACATCAAATTATGTAATTTAATATGAAAATCAGGTCCTTTATCTAGAGTCAACAGATTTATTTCCACTTTACTCTTGTCCACTTGGGTTTTGCTTACTTAGTTTTAAAGCATGAGGGAAAATGTTATGGTACAAGTCATAGTTTGGGTGTTAAAGTGTAAGGTGTAGCTAGCCGTAAGCAATGAGTCTCCTTCCTTCCCTATTAGTTTCCCACTTCCATTTGTACACCATTTTTATAAAAGTTTTGAGATGTCATCTATTCAGACAACATCCACCAAAAAATGATTCTCTTCTTCAAATGAATTGACCTAAGTCAAGCAGCAAAATGCATAGTGGTTGTGGAGGAAAGGATCTGTGGCCTCCATGGATTTAGATATGTTCTGGTGTTGAATACTCTAGAATATGGAAAAGTGGTGTGAATGAGTTAGAATTTAAATCACTGTACAAGAAACTCAAGCAGATATTTCTGGTGTTTGGCATCTCTAATCAGTGTCATTTCAAGAATAAAGACATTATCGTTGGCATCTAGGTCAATTCTTTTAAGTATTGTTTTTTTAATAATGGTATCAAAGGATTTCATTATCTCAGCATTGCAGATTAGCAAGTATTAACAATTCCATTTTTTAGTTTATTTTTTAGTATTTTTTTTAAGATTTTATTTATTTGAGAAAGAATGAGAGAGATCACAGAGGGAGAGGAAGAAGGAGAAGCAGACTCGCCACTGAGCCTGATGCGGGGCTTGATCCCAGGACCCTGAGATCATGACCTGAGCCAAAGGTAGACGTTTAACCAACTGAGACACCCAGGCTCCCCAAGTAATAACAATTTCAAATACAGTTAGAGGATTATTAAAAATTATTCATCTCTTCAGGGACAGTAAAACAAACAAAAAATGTTGGTAGGAAACTATTTGTATAGTGTTTACACATCTCTTTACAAGGTCTTAACTACTAATCAGTGAAAATTCAAACCTTTCAAAAATTATTTTTGTTCTCATAGTGATTTTCAGATTAAATTCAAATCCTTCTCCAGAGCTTCACAAATCCTCTTCCATTTAAAACTTGTAAAATCTTTATTGTAATAACTTGAAAACATGACCCCTGAAGTATAGGAATTCCCCATCCCCCCATTTGTGACAGCAAATGAATAATATATCCAAATTACAATGATAATAACTATAAAAACAAAAGCAGAACAACTTTTGATTTTATGCTTAAGCTAAATGAGGTATCCCTGTGTGCTTTATAGGTATGGATAATGAGAATCAGATCAGTCTTATTTGGAAACAATGAGTATGTAACTGAATGAAAATACTGTGTAAGTAAGTTATACTTTCTTTTCATAATACTTCCAATTATTTGTATGTTTTACTATTTTTTTAAGATTTCATTTATTTATTCATTTGAGAGAGAGAAGGAGAGCATGCAGTGAGTGCAGGGATGGGGCAGAGGGGAAGGGAGAGAATTCCAAGCTGACTCTGGGCCAAGTGTGGAGCCTGACATGGGGCCCGATCCCTGACCCTGAAATCATGACCTGTGCCAAAACCAAGAGTTGGACACTCAACCAACTGAGCCACCCAGGTGCCCCTTGTATGTTTTAAACAAGTTCCTTTTCTTTTGTGCAAAAATGATTATTATATTGGACACACAGGCTACTGAGTGTGTATGATATATAAAAGCAGTTTTAAAACATCTTAAGTTGTGCACTCTGTATTGAAAGGAGAAAAAGAACAGCAAAGACTCAAGGCACCAAGGCAGAAAATACATAAGCATCATGCTTATCTGCTATTAATTTTGCACCAAATTCTTCTCCTCCTTTTCATGCTACTAACAATGATAATGCTTCCTAAATTCTAATTTCTGACTTTACATTTCTGGCATGAATAAATGGAATTGATTATTTTGACAACTTTATTGAGATATAATTTACATAGCATAAAAATTCACACATGTAACAATCCAGTGAATTTTAGTAAAGCAACAAAGTTGGGTAGCCATTGCCAGAATTCAATTTTTAATAGTAAATACCACAACAAATATAAAATCTTGTACCTGTTTCCAGCCATCCTTGTTCCCAGCCCCAATCCCAGCTAACCACAAATCTACTTTCTCTCTCTTTTGCTTGCCATTTTGGACAGGTCTTAGAAAGGGGATCATAGAATATATTTGGTCTTGTTTCTTTTTTTACTTAGCATAATTGAGGATCATCATCCCTGTAGCATGTATCATAACGTTTTTTTCTTAATGCAGCTCATACTCAGTTTTATGGATGCACCAGTTTTTCTTTATGCATTCACCAGTTGAAGAACATTCCAAATATTTACACTTTTTTGTTATTATATGTAATGCTCCTATATCTTCACTTGCAAGTGTTTAGTTGGGCCTATGTTTCAGTTCTCTTCTGTAGATATCTATTTTTACAATATTACTGAATCCTTTTCAATTTTTAACATCTTAGAAGCTGACAGTCTGCTTGTCAAAGTGGCTGCAATTGTTTTCATTCTCAGCAGCAAGGTGTGAGTTCTAGTTTCTTCACATCCTCAAAAACACTTGTTACTTTCTGTTTCTTTTTTTAAATTTTCCCTTTCCTGTGGGTATAAAATGGCTTTTGACATTTTATGTCCCTAAATCAAATGATTTTGATCTTTTCATAGGTCTCCTGCCAATTTGTACATCTTCTTGGGTGAAATTTCTATTCAAATCTTTTGCCTACACTGAATTTTATTTAGTCATGTTCTTGCATTTAAAGGATTCTTTATGTATTCAAAACACAAGTCAGTTATCTAATATATGATTTCCAAATACTTTCCTGGATCTGTAATTTACTGTTGCTCTTTATTAATATTGGTATTTGATCTCCAAAATGTTTTAGTTTTGATAGACTCATTTCTTTTTTGCATGTATGGCTTTGGTGTTGTGTCTCAGTGATCATTGTATATTTCTGGAGCACAAAGGTGCAGGATTCCATTTTCTCCTAATGGTTTTAATGTTTTGGCCTTTACTTGTAAGCCTGTTTTCTATTGTTCATCAATTCCTTTGAGGGGAGGGGATTGAGTTAAGGTCCAGCAATCATCCTTAGCATGATGATATGTCATGATTCCAAAATCATTTGTGGAAAAAATTATTATTTCTGCATCGAATCCTTTGGAAAGTTTGCCAGATTTCAGTTGTTGAAAAATATATGCATTTATTTTGAACTATGAGTTCTGTTCAATTGGGCTATATTTATATTCTATTACCAGTACTATTCTCTCTAATAAGTTTTGAAATGAGAAAATTTTCATTTTACCACTTGGTTCTACTTTTTCAAGATTTTTAAGGCTCTTCTGGAACTCTGACATTAATTTATGAATTTTAGTGTCAACGTGTCAATATCTGCTAAAGAAAAACCTGTGATTTTAATAGCCATGTTTTAAAATCTATAGGTCTCCCTGATTCTATTGGCATCTTAACAATATTGAATCTTTTAATCCATTAACATGGATTTGTATTCCATGGAATTATATTACACTGTGTGGAGATATATATATATATATATATGTTTTACTTTTCATCTGACCCCAGTTGAAGGTAATGTGGTGGTTCCTCTTTACTGATAATATAAATAATGCTGCCGTGACTTTCACATCCATGTTATCATGTGGATTGTTTTCATTTCTTTTAGATTATTAGTTGTACTCTTATTGTTTCTTGTAGGAAAATATTTGTTAGTATTATGCCTTTCTCTACTGCTACTGCATTAGCCCTCCCCAGAAAGTTGGTTATGAGGACAGGAATTGAGTTTTGAAAAAGAATGAAATCTTGCCATTTGCAATGATGTAGATGGAGCTAGAGGGTATTATGCTAAGTGAAGTAAGTCAGAGAAAGACAAATACAGTATGACTTCATTCATATATGGAATTTAAGAAACAAACAGGTGAATATAGGGGAAAGAAAAAAAAGAGAGGGAGGCAGACCATAAGAGACTCTTAAAGAACAAACTGATGGTTGATGGGGGGGGGGGGCTGGGCTAGATGGGTGATGGAAATTAAGGAGGGTGCTTGTTGTGGTGAGCACTGGGTGTTATATGTAAGTGATAAATCACTAAATTCAACTCCTGAAACTAATATTACACTATATGTTAAGTAACTAGAACTTAAATAAAAATGTAAAAAAAAAGAAAGAAGGAAATAGACAATAAAATAAAAAGAATAGGATTTTGAGTAAAAGAGTCAAAATAAATTTTCTGTGCCAAACACATGCTTGCTCAATTGAGGTATGTGGGGGCAATATGCCTGATCAACAGCTGGAGCTCACCAATTAGCCTTATGAAGGTGTGTGTGTGTGTGTGTGTGTGTGTGTGTGTGTGTGCAGGTGTGTTACTTAGGCAGATGTCATGTGGGGTCAGAAGGGGACCATATTATGTAGCACCTATGGGTGATTGATTTAGGGATCACATGCCCAAGTTTGGCATGATTATCACTTTGTCTTTCTTTCACTTTCTGTGTTACTTGTTTCCATCATATATTACATATTTATATGTTTTACCAGTTTCAGAAGCTCAGCTGAGTTGGGGGACAGAGAGCTGAGCTGTCAGGTGTTAGAGTGGCTGATGAAAGCAGCAGGCCAAACATGAAAGACTTAAGCCTTTAATCAGTTACTGTGATGATTTAAGTGAGAGTTTAAAATGGGAGAAAGTGCTGACTCCCTTTGTTCCCTGTTCCCCCATGGAATGGCACACAGGTCAAGGGTCAAGTGGATCTGCACAGTCATGGGGGGTGTCTCACTTTTGAGAGAGTCCTGAACAAAAGGCTCTAGTAGTTTTATAGACCCTGGGGTGGAGATGGGGTCTGGGGCTTGGGGGTGTGGGGAGACAAGGAGGAAGAGCTAGGAGTAGAAAAGTACTGAATACTGAGTCGGAGTGGAGAAAAGTGTCTTCAGGTTTTCCCTCTTTTCTTCCCTGTAAGGATGCCTCAGCAGAGGCTCCTGACCCTTCTGCCCAAGGCCTCAGATAAAGAGACCTAGGAATGAAGACAAGAGCTGGGAATATAAACATGGGAAATAGCATGACTGGCCAGGAGGCTCGAGTCCCCTGCTGCAGCTCCCTTCAAAGACTGCAGTGCACTGACTATGCACCAGTCTGGTGTGGGGAGGGTGGCTTTCCCCCATGAGGACTATCAGGTGAGGCCACTGTAAGTGCCTATGGTCAGGCCTGAAAAATCACACATAGGATTTTAACTAGGGGTTGGACTCTTCCACCAGTTGCTAACTTACTATCAAAATTTAACACATCTTATGACGTTTGCCTATGGCTTACAAGACATTGGCTTACTTACTACTGATTCTTAACAAATCCTGTGACCTTCACCTGTATTTCATAAGCTTTGTGCTTAAATTACTCTCTACGCCTAATACCTGGTATGAGTTTCATCTTCTTGCCCTCTATAGCAGAATTGAACCTTCTCAAACAATACAGAAAATTCACATTGCCAATGTATTCATTTTCTACATTTTTTTTCCAAGGGGAGATATTCAGGGGAGAAAGAGGAAATCTATAAAAATAGGGAAAAGGCTGATACAGTAACTCAATAATGTCAATAAGGTATCAGTTTTCTTTTATCTTGTTGTTCCACTATACTGATCATGCGACTTTTGTCTTTCTCATTTCAAGATGGATTTCATATTTCCAAACATTACATACATTTTCTAGGAAGGAACATGAATAAAGAGAAAAAGAAAAAGTTGCTACCCATATCAGCAAGGCAAATATTTTCCAAAACTTTTGCCTTCTGCTTCATTAGTCAGAGTCCATGCGGGACATCTTTGTTGGAGTGTCTATTCAAGCCTTTGCACATTGTCTAACTGGATTGTTTATTTTCTTACTGTTGAGTGTAGAGAGTTCTTTAGAGACTCCTTTCACTTCTTTTTTTTTTAATTCAGATATAGTTAACATTGTATAAGTTGGAGGTATACAACATGCCAGTTTGATACATTTAATACCAGATGAGTCTTTTATCAGATATGTGATTTCCAAATATTCTTCTTCATCTGTGGCTTGTCTTTTAATCCTCTTAGCAGTTTTTTGCAAAGCCAAAAAAATTAATTTGGTGATGTCCAACTTACCCTTATTTTTCTGTTATAGATTGTGCTTTTGGTGTCATCTTTAAGAATTCTTTGCCTAACTATAGGTCATGAATATTTTTTTCCTGTGTTCTCTTCTAAAAGTTTGATAGTTTTACATTTAAGTCTGTAATTTTTTGAGTTAATTTTTGTATGAGGTGTGAGGTTCAGGTTGAGGTGTTTTGTTTGTTTATTTTTGCCTAGGGATGTCTAATTATTCACACACTGATGAAAAGAATATCTTTCTTCCATTGAATTACTTTTATACTTTGGAGAGGAATTAGTTGCACATATTCATGTGGGTCTATGTTTTGGTTCTCCCTTTTGCTCCATTGATCTATTTATGTGTCTCTGTCAATATCACATTGTAGCTATATAGCAATTCTTAAGATCAAATAGTATGATTCTTCCAACTATATTCTTTTTTTTCAAAATTGTTTTAGCTATGCTAGTTCACTTTAGCTTATCTATTCAGCCCTAATACATGTTTTTTTTTGTAGGTTACCTACACTGCCCTTACATAGCATTTTATCAATGTATAATCTACTCATTCCTGGCTTTATCTAAAAGGACACAGTAAATATATAAAAAGAGAGATGAAAAAATATAATTTTTTTTCTTTAAAGTTATATGATTTCAGAAACAAAATAAAATTTTCTGATGGAATTTTCTCACCCATCATTATACATGAGGAAACAGATCTAGTGACTGTTCTTATGAACCTGAATTTTCTGGCTTTATTATGTGAGCTGCAATAATTAGTGTACAACATCCATGACATTGTGTTCTGTGAAAATATTTTGTTTTGCAACATGGAAACACATATAAGTCTATTGCAAATGAACACAAAGTCATGTAAAAAGTTCATTATTCTAAATGATTTGATTACCTTTTAGATCAATCTGATCTGACCCTAACTCTAACATCTTACTGGCAGAAGGATTTTAGTGGAAACTCACCTAGGAGTGGAAAGACCTATGTTTAAACCCAATATCTGCCATTTATGAGCTCTATGATTTTAGGCATCTCTCTCTTTTTTTAATGTACTTTTTTTTAAATTTAAATTTTGTTAGGTAACATACAGTGCAATATTGGTTTCTGGGATAGAATTCAGTATTTCATCATTTACATACAACACCCAGTGTTGATCACAAGTGTCCTCTTTATTACCCATCACCTATCTAGCCCATCCCCCAGCCATCTCCTTCTATCCACCCTCGATTTGTTCTCTGTCATTGTTACTTATGGCTTGTTTCCCTGTCTCCTTTTTTTCTTTTCCCCCTTCCCATATGTTCATCTATTTTCTTTCTTAAATTCCACATGAGTGGGATCATATGGTATTTGTCTTTCTATGACTGACTTATTTCACTTAACATAATACTCTCTAGCTCCATCCATGTCACTGCAAGTGGCAAGATTTCATTCTTTTTGATGGCTGAATAATATTCCATTGTATATATTTACATCTTCCTTATCCATTCATCAGTCGATGGACACTTGGACTCTCTCCATAGTTTGGCTATTGTTGAAAATGCTGCTATAAACATTGGGGTGCATGTACCCCTTCGATTCTGTATTTTTATATCCTTTGGGTAAATACCTAGTAGTGCAATTGATGGATCATAGGGTAGTTCTATTTTTTTTGAGGAACCTCCAAATTTTTCTCCAGAGTGGCTGTACCTGTTTGCATTCCCACCAAGAGTGCAAGAGGGTTCCCCTTTCTCTGCATCCTTGCCAACATCTATCATTTCCTGACTTGTTAATTGTAGCCATTCTGACTGGTGTGAGGTGGTATCTCATTGTGGTTTTGATTTGTATTTTCTTGATGATGAGTGATGTTGAGCATCTTTTCACGTGTCCGTTAACCGTCTGGATGCCCTCTTTGGAAAAATGTCTATTCATGTCTTCTGCCCATTTCTGAACTGGATTATTTGTTGTTTGGGTGTTGACTTTGATAAGTTCTTTATAGATTTTGCATACTAACCCTTTATCAGATATGTCCTTTACAGATAGATATCTTCTTCCATTCCGTGGGCTGTTTTTTAGTTTTGTTGATTGTTTCCTTCACTGTGTAAAAACTTTTTATCTTAATGAAGTCCCAATAGTTTATTTTTGCTTTTGTTTCCCTTGCCTCTGGCGATGTGTCTAATGAGAAGTTACTACAGCCGAGGTCAAAGAGATTGCTGCCTGTGTTCGCCTCTAGGATTTGATAGCTTCCTGTCTCACATTTAGGTCTTTCATCCAGTTTGAATTTATTTTTGTGTATGGTGTAAGAAAGTGGTCCAGAATCTTCTATGTGTTGCTGTCCAGTTTTCCCAGCACCATTTGTTGAAGAGAGTGTCTTTTTTCCACTGGATAGTCTTCCCTGCTTTGTTGAAGATTAGTTGACCATATAGTTGTGGGTCCATTTCTGGGTTCTCTATTCTGTTCCATTGATCTGTGTGTCTGTTTTTGTTTAGGCATATCTCTTAATTCTTCTCAAATCCAGATTTCTCTTCCGTACAGATGGTATAATTACTAACTCAAAAAGTCAGAAATAATATGTTGGTTGTGTGTTTGTGTGTCATTCATGAAAATGCCTGGCAAACAGTAGGACATGTGTGGTCATTGTTCTTTTGAAGAGTCTTATGTTCATGGGACAGTGACTCCATGGAAAACCAAATGAAGGGCACCTATGGGGGGGACTGGGTAGACATCCTTCTCTGGCACTGTCTCATCACCCAGAATGTTTATAGCATCCCTTATGCCCCACTACTTATTAGTGAGAGAAGCTCCCAGTGGAGTGGATACAGGGAAGAATGAAAAATTGGACTGACTCATGAAGGCAGCCGATCTGCCATGGATTTCAATCTGAATCTTTAGGTCACAAAACTGTCATACATGTTAATATCAATGAAACCAGTTCCTGAGGTGGAAAGATATCTCTGTTAGGAATCACTGCCAAATTTCATCATCCTATTTCTTTATACCTCAGTGTACTGTCAGTTTCACAACTTTGTTCCATGTGCTTACTTTGAGTCACATTTTATTTCTGTTTATTGGGAGAATTTTTCACACGTTCAATGATTTTTTTGTATCTTTGCTTGCCGTAAATGAAGCTTTTACATCTGACCTGTGTATTACTCCTGGTGCCAGTAATTACATTCTGATACTGAAACACTCCTTCTGTTCTAATTATAACTGTTTCTTTCATTGTAGAGCAAATGATCATCCTAAAATAGTAAAAGTCATAAAAATAACAATGGCTACTATTTATTCAGGTTAAGTACCTTATATGTAAGATCAGATTTAAATATCTCATATGCAGGCATTAGTACTCTCATTTTAGGGTTGAAGAAATAGAACTCAGAAGTTTTAAATAACTTCTAAAGTCACAAAACTATTAAGTGGTGGACCATAGATTTGAACCCATGTGTGTATGACTTCAAAGTTTTTGCTCTCATCCAGTACAGAATATGTCAAACTGTTGGCTAAATGTTTGGCATTGATACATGAATTTGCCAAAATACTAACTTCGAATTCTCATTCATTCTTTTTTACTTTTTCATTGAAACTTATGTAATTTCTTAATTATTGATTGCAAAGTCTTTTTTATAAGATTATTATACCTACTTAACTGATTCAGCTTATGAGATGTTATTTATTATTATTTATCTGTTATTGCAATAAATAGATATATCATCATTTAATGGTGGTAGCCATATTTATCATTTGGCCTCACGATAATATGGTAGGCAGTTTCTAGTGTGGCTTGCAGTGACCCAATTTCCTGATATTCATGCCTTTGTGTAATTCCTCCCCTTGAGGATAGGTTGAACCCAGTGACTTGCTTTTAATGTATAGAATTGGAATTTTTAGAATATTTTATTCTAATGAATAGAATATGGCAAAAGTAGTATCATTTGTGTATTTAGGTTACAAAGGTGTATGTCTTCTATTGTGCTGTACTCTTTTTTGCTGCTACTCTCTCTTGCCCTCTCACTTAATAAAACAAACTGCCATAAAACAAGATGCTCTAGAGAGGCCCACATGGCAAGGAACCAAGGAAGGCCTCCAGTCAACAGCTCATGAGGATTTAAGGCATCAATCCTGCAGCCCATGAGGAACCTAATCCTGCCAGTACCACCTGAATAAAGGAGGAAGCACATTCTTCCCAGTTGAGCCTATAGATGTAAGCAGCCCTGAGAGAAACCTAAAGCCAGAGGACCCAGTTAAATCGTGTTCAGATTCGTGACTCAAAGTGACTGTGAGATAATAAATAATTTTGGTTTAAGCCATTAAGTTTTGGGGTAATTTGTTACACGGCAATAAATAACTCACATAAATAAGTTATTCATTTTTAAACTCTGTATTCTGGTGGTTTGCTCTGACCAGGACCCTACATCAAAGTAAAATTTGACCCTGAAGCAATTACGAAGTAAGTGAGCTTCAAAAAACTTTGGTAATCCAGAGGAAAATATAAATTGGCTCAACCTTTCTTTGCTCTTAGTTTGTCAAGATTTGGCAAACAGAGCAATGAAGAAAAAAATCATATTGTTGAAGACAAAGAAAAATCATGTTATTACAGATTTATAAAACAGTGAAAAGGCTTTCATTCTCACTTCAAATCTTTGTCAAGAATGAGAACATACCCATGTTAAGATATTTACAGAGTGAAAATTGAGAGTTTCACACAACTCTCCACTCTAAAACAACTTTGTATACGCTATGGCCTATGAAAAGATAAGTGTGAGGTTTTTGTTTATTTGTTTTTAGGGTTTTTTTTTCCCACTGAAGGTATTAAAAATAGTGTATTAGTTTCCTGGAACTGCTTTAAGGAAGTACCATAATCTTAGTGGCTTAAAACAATAGAAATTTGTTCTAAATTCTAGAGGCTGGAAGTTTGAAATCAAGATCTTGACAGGGCCTTACTCCCTATGAAGAATCTAAGCTTCTGGGAGAGGATCCTTCCTTTCCTCTTCTAGCTTTTGGTAGCCCTAGATGTTCTTGGCTTGTGGCAGTATAACTCCAATTTCTGCCTCTGTCTACACATAAGTGTCTTCTCTTAATATGCTTGTATTTCCAAATGGCATTCTCCTGTCTGTGTGTGCCTGAAATTTCCTTCTTATAAATACACTAGTCATATTGGATTAAGACTCACCCTAACAACCTGATCTTAACTTGATTACATCCGCAAAGAACGGATTTCAAAATAATGTCACATTCAAAGGTTCATGGGGTTTGGACTTCAACATTTTTTTTTTTTTGGTAGGGGACACAATTCAACCCATAACAAATAGTATTTCTTTCCTTTGTCTTATAGTCTTATAAAGTCTTTTTTTTTTTTTTTAACATCTATCCTTGGCTTTGTTACATCAGTCAACTTTTTCTATGCCAGTCAAACAAATTGTACTTTCTATCATCCCACACCTTTCTGTCTACTCTCCTGTTTTCCCTGCAATATTCTAATTGTACTCTTCAACAGATTATGGGCAATGTTGTAGCAGAGTTTTCATTACATATAATTCAGTAAAATAATAGCTCTATCTCTATCTAAAAGAAGCATTTAAAAACAATACTATCTTTTAAATAAGAATATTTTCTTCCTTTATTACATTTTACATCTGAAATTTATTCTAATTTTAGGGGTTCCAGATGTTGTGAAATTCGCTATCATAGATTTTGTTAATATAAGTTGTTGCAATAGCAGCCACATTATTTCCCTGTCATCCACAGGTTGATTGATATTGCACCCCTTTTACAGAGTAAGATAATAAAATGATATTATCTCAAAGGAACAAAGTACAAAAGTAATTTGTATGCATTCATCAAATATATATTTCTCACATATTGTGTTCTAGTCACTGAATTATTTAGAGGTAGCATTATTAATTGAAAGACTATAGACTTTAGAATAAGGCAAGCTTGAATTTCAACACTTGCTTCACAACATGCTAATAATTCTAAATATCCATTTCTTTCATCTATGAAATGGGATAATAGTACTTATGGACTTGTTTTGAAGATTACATAATGGTATTAATATGATGCTCTTGATGAAATTGATAAAATGTCCTTGATTCCTAGCAATTATATTTAATAAAGTTCAAAGTACAAAAAAAAAACCCTCAGAACTTCTGATTTTATGTAAATGAATATAGTGTTTACATTGAGGTTTGGGTGATATAATCTATGTAAATGTATGGTATAGTACATGCCATTAATACATATTAGTGTCCCCCACTACAGGTATTGTAAAATGCAAAGACTGATGACTGCTATTCTTAATTTTTGCAACATATAGGTTCATATAAGAGTATTTTTAAAAGATTTTATTTATTTATTCATTCATTCATTCATTCATTCATTTGACTGAGCAGGAGAGAGAGAGCACACAAGCAGGAAGGGCAGCAGGCAGAGGGAGAAGCAGACTCCCTGCTGAGCAAGGAGTCCGATGCGGGGCTCGATCCCAGAACCCTGGGATCATGAACTGAGCCGAAGGCAGGCGCTTAACCAACTGAGCCACCCAGGCGCCCCTTTATAGATGTATTTACTAGGTGTGTTTTCATTCATTCATCCATTTATACATTCAAAATAACTTCCTATGTGGTATAAATAACATTATGAGATATGGAACACCTAGAATACCAATAAGAAATTGATGCTCCAAGAAATTAGCTGATTTTCTCAGGATAAAACAGTCCTTGAGTTTCAGAGCTAGGATGCAAATCCAAATGTGTATAAGTCTAACAATTTTGATCCATCCACCTCAGTGGTAAATTGATGCACTTAGGAGATGGAAGAAAGGGCAGGGGCTTTTGAAGTAAAACCAAAAGTATAGCAAGAGAAGCAGAAGAAAACTAGCATCACACTCCATCAGGAAAGCCAAAAGTACAGTTTGAACATGAAATGGAAGCTCAATGAAATAGATGTGTACAGGTTACACTCTGATCAACCAGCGGGAGTGGTCTAAGTTTGGATTGTCAAGCTTAGGAAACATAGTGCACTTTCACCAACGTCAGGTTCACTTTGTTGTAAGAAGGGATATTGAACAGGTGGCAACACAGCATACACAGCAGCATTGTAGTGATCTTTTGATTCATAGACACAACTGCTAATGCCCCAGTCACTCCATTCTTAGAACATGTGTGATCACACTATATGAGATTGGATTGGCACAGACTACTTCAATTCAAGAAATTCAGTGGCTCTTTAACTTCTGTACCTTGCAAGCCACATAGTGCCTTCAAGGGTAAAAAGTAGCTCCTATTCTCTGGTGCAACTGTGTCTCATCAATACTAGTTACACATCACTTGATAAACCCCCCTGACAATAAAATATAGGTGCTTGTTCTGATTCATAGTGCTCAGGAAGACTTTCTTGGATCTAACATAACACCCTAAGTACCTTGAGTTAGTGTTACAAGGAAGACTGGACTAGGTTCAAAACCTCCGACATCTTTGAAGATAGAGAGTTGCCACAAAACTCACTGTTGTACTAGGAATAGCTGTTCTAATAGAACAATTGTTTATAAGGGTTTTTTGGTTTTTTTTTTTCTATCTGGTATCAGATGGTAGATACAACATTCTACCATTAGCTACAGTGGCTTTTCACTGCCCTTTAGAAGGCTTGGGCAGAGACACAGAGCATATAAGAAACGCAGGAACTCTAAGATTTGAAACATCTCCCCTAGAGATTTTGACACCATGTCATGCCCCTCCATTCTCCCATGGTGTTCACCTCCCTTCCCTTAGTTGAATACACCTGAATGACATTCAGCCTTTGACTTGGTATCCATGATTATTTTGTAAGGATTTGTATAAAATCACTGCCTGTTTAAAAACCTCTTCCTGAACATAGATATTGCTGTAAATCTAGGATATGAGAACATTTGTCAGACAATTTGACATTTCCTGACTTCTTAACAGAGACTATAATTCTACACAAAGTATTCTTGTAAATGAAAATTTAAAAAAGAAAAGCAATTGCAGGTTGTCTAATGATTATTGTGTTTTAGAAAATTTAGGTTGTCTTTTATGTCAGTTCTGTGAATGTTCACTGATTTCTCTCCATTCTGTGCGAAGACAGATGTAAATTTATCACTGAAATGAAAATCAAATAAATCACCATGATAAGCTCAACTCTTGTTCTTTTGCTTACAACAAAATATAAGTGTTAGTGAAGGGGAAACATTAAGACTTGGCTTTAATCATAGTTTTGAACATCAACGAAGAGACTTCATATAACAGAGTATACAGAAAGTGAATATGTGCACTATGTATGTTTTGACTATTTATGGAAGTCATAATAATATCTATAAATAAAAGATCCTTTCAGTTAACATAGAATGAAGAAGCAATGGCTCAAAAAATAAATAATAAGGCACTTTTTTCCCTCTCCTATAACTCCCCAGGAAAAACCTGCTTAATTAAAGATATTTATTACAATTTGATCAAAAAATCCAAATTCTATGTGTCCTACATCTAGCTACTAGAGTATTCTCTGTCATAGGCCTCGTGGGTCTGAAGACTTTGACTTGTTAATGAAGTCATCAAAGGAGTAGGCTAACTAAGTCTTTAATTAAAACTGTTTGTTCCAAGATGCTCTGCAAAATATGCTCCAGGCTTTTCCAAGGCGACTCTTTCATTTTTTTCCCTCTTAACTTAAAACTAAAGCCTCCTTGTCATGCTTAATTAAACATCTGAATCAAATTAATTATTTTGTAACCAGACTGGTGTGTAAGATGTAAATTTCAAACTTAGCATTGGCCATTAACTGAAGAGACAGATTGTTCTTTATAAAATATGATTATCTTTTTTACGACTTCAACAATACAATATATAGAAACTGGGAATGGAAATGAAAATTGTCCAAACTTATACACAGGATAAAAATAAGAGATATTCTAACATGCTTAGCAAGGAGGAATATATTATATTCTTCAACTCTAAGCAACTGGTGTGTGTGTGTGTGTGTGTGTGTGTGTGTGTGTGTGTGTGTGTGTGTGTTTATAGTCAAACTCCTCTCATGAAATTAGGAGGGAATTTCCTCCTTTCTGTGAGTCATCTCTCTGCCTCTGTGTAAACTATAAACATACTTATGTAAGAAAGTGCCTGATGAATTCTTCCTACTGATTCTTATTATCTTAGAACATCAAGAATGATTATTGTCAAAGAAAGCCTAATTTTGAAAAATGACATCCATCTGCTCAATTTTTTTATTGGCCTGCTGACAATTCACTTTGAGATCATCTGGATCAGGGCCTGTAACTTTGCACTGAAAAGCAAATTATGCAAATAGGGTAACTGATTCATATAATGTTACCTTTTGGGAATTCTAATTCTCTCAGTCTTAAAGGAGGGCCAGAAGTCAAAAGTAATATGTACTCTGTGTCCATAATTCGATTTTCTGTAGTATTATCTCAGGTAACGTTTTTGCATTCTCATAGATAATATTTAGAAGATTCAACTACTAAAAATGCTCCAGATCTTGTAATAGACAATTGAAGCGAATATGTGTAGGAGCTAGGCTCCAAAGCTTGTACAAGTTTCTTCCTGTGTCATGTAGAGTTTTGTACCATACAGTTTTTAAATGTCAATTACTGTCATTTTACGTTAAAGATAAAGCTTGCAAATGAAGTCTTAATCTCTTTATTGTTGACAGCTTGTGGGGGGAAAGCTATGTAATTTAAACACCTTAAATAATTCCCAGAGCAGTTTCCCTTTGCAAAGGTAAATTGACTTAATTCTCTTATCCTTAGACTCACCAGAATTCTCCTTTACACACAAATTGAAATTTTTCACGTGTGCATTCCAACAGCTGTTCATATTTCCAAGCACAGTGGAATAGAACAGTTTGACTCCATATAATATCTTAGTGATCACTTATGGAATATTTTTTGTAAATTTAATAAAATAGAACAATTGCATGCTCTAATGTGTTAGGGGAAAGGTGAATTACCGGTTCTTTAAAGAAGGTGAAGTGTTATGATAATAAAACATTTCTAAATATAAACTCTCTTCTAGGCACCTCTGTACAAGATCTGAATTGTAGAATAAGTTTTTGCCTTGCGACTTGATTGCTCAGTGACCTTGGGGTAAGTCATATACAAATTTTGGGCCTGGGTTTATTTATCTAAAATGTAAAAAATGGCAATAATTTTATCTGTCCAAACTGTCTAATAGACAGCTTGTGGGGATAAAAATGAAAGAGACATTGAATGTGAAAGCAATTTGCCAACTGTGAGGTGAGTACAAGAGTCAGGTGAAAAAAAATAAAAAACCTTTGTGAAGAAGTTTCTTTTCCGTGATGTTTTAATCAGATACTTTTATTGGAATATTAAAGTTTTAAGAACCAAATTGTTAACTGTACAGTATATTAAAATACTGATAAACTAGATGAAATATGAAGTTCACATATTTATATAAGAGTTTTTTTAAATAAAACATTCTTTCTCTTTAGATAATATTTCTTTCCTTCATGTGTTTTGTTATATTCACTTGGAAAATTCTATCATTATAGGATAATAACACAACTGTTTAAATGTAAATTTTCAAGAAAACTGACCATTTTATTCTCTAACAGAAAAGTCAGTTTACTTAATATATTCAGTGTTTGTTTTAACTTCTTAACTATATTTTGTGAAAGAGACAACTTGATTTCAAAGCCTAATTTTGGGAGGAGATAAAAGACGTAGAACATCAATATTAAATCCAAATACTTGATATTTGGTAGATTTATATTTAGAATTACATTGAGAGATTTAAAATGATGAAGAGAATGTTAATGTGTTCAATGGCAAGTGTAGAATTAAATGATCCCTGTCAAATATTATTAGTTCATTTTACAAATTTCATAAATGCTTACATTTAGGTATGAATTGTTTGAATCTTAGCTTTCATCAAATATTTTGTTTTCCATTAATACTGCTGTGTACAATGCCTTTTAAACTGAAAGAATGAATCATTTATCCTATCTTCAAATAAAAAAGAGTCCAAAATGTTAGTAAAATAGAAAGGTCCATTTCTGCATCTGTGAGTATGTAGTTGGTTTCATAAAATAATAACATATCTGTTAGTTAATAAAAAATAACTCTTGTAGTATAGAAATTTCAACAATATTTGTTCTTCCAATCCATGAGCATGGACTGTCTTTCCATTTCTTTGTGTTGTCTTCAGTTTTTTTATCAATGTTTTATAGTTTTCGAAGTAAAGATCTTTTACCTCTTTGGTTAAATTTATTCTTAGTTATTTTATTATTGAATATCTATACTACCCAAAGCAGGGCGCCTGGGTGGCTCAGTTGGTTAAGTGACTGCCTTCAGCTCAGGTCATGATCCTGGAGTCCCAGGATTGAGTCCCGCATCGGGCTCCCTGCTCAGCAGGGAGTCTGCTTCTCCCTCTGACCCTCCCCCCTCTCATGTGCTCTCTCTCTCTCATTCTCTCTCTCAAATAAATAAATAAAATCTTTAAAAAAAAAAACTATTATACTACCCAAAGCAATCTATGCATTTAATGTAATCCCTATCGAAATACCAACAGCATTTTTCACAGAGCTAGAACAAACAATCCTAAAATGTGTATGGAACCACAAAAGACCCTGAATAGCCAAAACAATCTTGAAAGAGAAAAACAAAACTGGAGGTATCACAACTCCAGGCTTCAAGTTACATTATAAAGCTGTGCTAATGAAAACAGACTGGTACAGGCACTAAAACAGACACATAGATCAATGGAACAGAATAGAAAACCCAGAAATAAACTCACAATTATATGGTCAATTAGTCTTTGACAAAGGAGGAAAGAATATGTAATGGCAAAAAAGACCATCTCTTCAACAAATGGTGTTGAGAAAACTGGACAGCAACATGCAGAAGAATGAAACTGGACCATTTTCTTATACCATACACAAAAATAAACTCAAAATGGATTAGAGACCTAAATGTGAGAACTTGAAACCATAAAAATCCTTGAAGAGAGCGCAGGCAGTAATCTCTTTGACATTGGCTGTAGTGACATTTTTCTAGATATGTCTCCTGAAGCAAGGGAAATAAAAGCAAAAATAAACTATTGAGACTACATCAAAATAAAGTTTCTGCACAGCTAAGGAAACAATCACCTAAAAGCCAACCTACTAAATGGGAGAAGATATCTGATAAGTGGTTAGTATCCAAAATATATAAAGAACTAATATAAAGAACTATATAAAGAACTAACATATAAAGAACGAATACAACTCAATACCCAGAAAACAAATAGTCCAATTAAAGGGTGAGCAGAAGACATGAACAGACATTTCTCCAAAGAAGACATATAGATAGCCAATAGACACATAGAAAGATGCTCAGGATCACTCATCATCAGGGAAATGCAAATCAAAAGTACAATGAGATATCACCTCACACCTGTCAGAATGGCTAAAATAAAAACACAGGAAACAAGTGTTGGTGAGGATATGGAGAAAAAGGAACCCTCCTGCCCTGTTGGTGGGAATGCAAACTGGTACAGCCACTGTGAACAGTATGGAGATTTCTCAAAAAATTAAAAATAGAACTACCCTATGATCCAGGAATCACACTACTGGATATTTACCTAAAAAATACAGAAACACTAATTCAAAGGGATACATGCACCTCTATGTTTACTGCAGTATTATTTACAATAGGCAAACTATGGAAGCAACCCAAGTGTTCATCGAGAGATGAATGAATAAAGAAGATGTGGTGTGTGTGTGTGTGTGTAATGGACTATTATTCAGCCATAAAAAGGAATGAAATCTTGCCATTTGCAATAATATGGATAGAGCCAGAGAATATAATGCTAAGCAAAATAAGCCAGAGAAAGAAATATTGTATGATTTCATTCATATGTAGAATTTAAGAAACAGAACAAATGAGCAAAAGGGAAAATGAGAAGCAAGCCAAGAAAAAAACTCTACAGAACACACTTAGGATTACCAGAGGAGGGTGTAGGTGGAGGGATGGGTGAAATAGGTGATGGAATTAAGGAGGGCACTTGTGATGAACACCAGATGATGTATGGAAGTATTGAATCACTATATTGTACACCTGAAACTAATATTACACTATATGTCAGCTAACTGGAATTTAAATAAAAATGAAAAAAAATAACAAGAGTTGTTAAGGATGTGGAAATATTGGAACCCTTGCACATGGAAGGGTTGCATCCAAAGTGCAAAAACACTATGGAAGTTCCTAAAAAAATTAAAAATAGAACTACTGTGTGACCCAGCAATTGCACTTCTGGTTATTTATCTAAAATAACTGAAATCAGGATCTTGAAGTGATATCTGCATTCCATGTTCATTGCAGTATTATTCATAATAGCCACAATGTCCATCAGCTGATGAATAGATGAAGAAAATATGGTAGATATTTACAATGGAGTATTATTTGGCCATAAAATGTAGGCAATCCTGTCTTATGCTACTACTTGAATGAACCTTGAGGACCTTATGCTAAGTGAAATAAACCAGACACAGGACAACTACTGCATGATTCCACTTATATGAGGAATCTAAAATAGTCAAACTCATACAACCAGAGAGTAGAAAAGTGGTTGCCAGGGGCTGGGGTGGGGGAGGCAGGGCAAGTGGGGAATTGCTGTCCAATGGGTGTAGAGTTTGTCATGTAAGATGAAAAAGTTCTAGAGATATGCTGTACAACATTGTGCTTATAGTTAATATTTTACTGTACCCTTAAAAATGTGTTAAGAGGGTAGATATCATGTTATATGTTTTTACCATAACAAAAAAGTATAACAATCAGTGAAAGAGCAATGAAATATTACAAAACTAAACAAGAACAGAAACAACACACACACATACACACACACACACACACAACACACACACACACACAAATACTTGCTTGATTCAAAATAGCAATGCTTCCGAAATATTTATTCAGAGAAGAAAAGCATTATTTTGCAAATTTGCATAAAATTTTCCCAAATACATGGCATCCTTTCAGCAAAACAAATGTTTCCAAAGAGATATCCTGAAATCTGTTATCTTGCATATCTCAGTAGCATCATAATTCCATTTAGAAAAAAGGCAAATATGTTTAATTTATCTTGGCTTTTTTTCCATTTCAATGAACACAGATGTATTTCCCAATCCTAAAACTTTACTCTTATGACACATTTTCCATATGACAAGTATTTTGAAAAGTAGAAAATGTATGTCTAGCTCTATGTCAAAAAGAAGATACTAGTTTTTCATTTCCTATAATTGTGAGGTGAAAACAATTTTGGATTTATACATAACTTTATCATTTATCCTGTGAATGTATTTATAAAACTTCACCAGAAACCAATATTTACCTCAATAGTGAAATCATGCATTTCTGTATTTCACCATGTTCTCCATAGTTTTCTGTACTACTGTTGAAGTGTTCCTTCTTTTATCTTCTGTTGAAGAGTTTTATGGAGATTAAAGCTTAACTTCAGAACTTCAGGTTAAGCAACAGAGAATGAAACAGCCTGGAAGAGATAGAGACGTGCAGAAATATAAGCTGTTCCTATAGGACTATGTCAAAGCGGTAGGATAGAAAATTGAAGTTGAATGTGGCTTCTTAACCAACACAGTGGAGTTTTGCTTTATACATCCAAATATCTTTTAGAAAATGTTTTTTGAGAGAATTCTGGTGTCATAGAAATTATTTAAAACTTGGAAATGAGGCAAAAATATAGATTGCATGTCTGTTCGATGTCACATGGTGGTGAAGGCCATCTGAGGATTATGCAAGGGAATGTGCTCAGTTCATTTTATCTTTTTAGTGTTCAGTAATTTATCTTTTTAGTGTTCAGTGTTGTGTATAACACCCAGTGCTCATCATATCATGTGCCCTCCTTAATGCCCATCACACAATTACCCCATCTCCCCACCCACATGACCCAGCAACCCTCAGTTTGTTTCCTATAGTTAAGAATCTCTTGTGGTTTTTCTCCCTCTCTGATGACTTCCCATTCAGTTTTCCCTCCCTTCTCCTATGATCCTCTGCGCTGTTTCATATATTCCACATATAAGTGAAAGCGTACAATTGCCTTTCTCTGATTGACTTATTTCACTCAGCATAATACCCTCCAGTTCCATCCATATCAATGTAAATAGGGGTAAGTATTCATCCTTTCTGAGGGCTGAGTAACATTCCACTGTGTGTATGTGTGTGTATATATATGTATACATGTATATGTACATACATCTTATATATATATAGCATATACATGTATACATATATATACATAATATATATACACACACACACACACATATATATATGTATATATATATATTACATCTTCTTTGTCCATTCATCTGTCAGTGGACATCTAGGCTCTCTCCACAGTTTGGCTATTGTGGATATTGATGCTATGAACACTGAGGTGCAGGTGCCCCTTTGGATCCCTACATTTGTATCTTTGGGATAAACACCTAGTAGTACAATTGCTGGCTCATAGGGTAGCTCTATTTTTAACTTTTTGAGGAGCCTCCAAATTGTTCCCCAGAGTGGCTGCACCTGTTTGCATTCCCACCAAGAGTGCAAGAGGGTTCCCCTTTCTCCACATCCTCGCCAACATTTGTCACTTCCTGACTTTTTAATTGTAGCCATTCTGACAGGAGTGAGGTGGCAGCTCATTGTGGTTTTCAGTTGTATTTGCCTGATGATGAGTGACCCTGAGCATTTTCTTTTTCTTTTTTAAGGTCCTCCTAATTTTCTTTTTTTTAAATTTTTTATTGTTATGTTAATCACCATACATTACATCATTAGTTTTTGATGTAGTGTTCCATGATTCATTGTTTCCGCATAATACCCAGTGCTCCACGCAGAATGTGCCCTCTTCAATACCCATCACCAGGCTAACCCATCCCCCCACCCCCTCCCCTCTAGAACCCTCAGTTTGTTTTTCAGAGTTCATCGTCTCTCATGGTTCATCTCCCCGTCCGACTTACTCCCCTTCATTCTTCCCCTCCTGCTATCTTCTTCTTTTTTTTTTCTTAACATGTATTGCATTATTTGTTTCAGAAGTATAGATCTGTGATTCAACAGTCTTGCACAATTCACATCGCTCACCATAGCACATACCCTCCCCAATGTCTATCACCCAGCCACCCCATCCCTCCCACCCCCCACCACTCCAGCAACCCTCAGTTTGTTTCCTGAGATTAAGAATTCCTCATATCAGTGAGGTCATATGATACATATCTTTCTCTGATTGACTTATTTCACTCAGCATAACACCCTCCAGTTCTATCCACGTCGTTGCAAATGGCAAGATCTCATTCCTTTTGATGGCTGCATAATATTCCATTGTGTGTATGTGTGTGTGTGTGTGTGTGTGTGTGTGTGTGTGTGTGTGTGTGTGTGTATAGCAATTCTTCTTTATCCATTCATCTGTCGATGGACATCTTGGCTCTTTCCACAGTTTGGCTATGTGGACACTGCTGCTATAAACATTGGGGTGCACGTACCCTTCGGATCCCTACATTTGTATTATTGTGGTAAATACCCAGTAGTGCAATGGCTGGATCATATGGTATCTCTATTTTCAACTGTTTGAGGAACCTCCATACTGTTTTCCAGAGTGGTTGCACCAGCTTGCATTCCCACCAACAGTGTAGGAGGGTTCCCCTTTCTCCGCATCCCCGCCAACATCTGTCGTTTCCTGACTTGTTAATTTTAGCCATTCTGACTGGGGTGAGGTGGTATCTCATTGAGGTTTTGATTTGCATTTCCCTGATGCCGAGCGATGTGGAGCACTTTTTCATGTGTCTGTTGGCCATTTGGATGTCTTCTTTGGAAAAATGTCTGTTCATGTCTTCTGCCCATTTCTTGATTGGATCATTTGTTCTTTGGGGGTTGAGTTTGATAAGTTCTTTATAGATTTTGGATACTAGCCCTTTATCTGATATGTCATTTGCAAATATTTTCTCCCATTTTGTCGGTTGTCTTTTGGTTTTGCGGACTGTTTCTTTTGCTGTGCAAAAGCTTTTTATCGTGATGAAATCCCAAGAGTTCATTTTTGCCCTTGCTTCCCTTGCCTTTGGCGATGTTTGTAGGAAGAAGTTGCTGCAGCTGAGGTCGAAGAGGTTGCTATCTGTGTTCTCCTTTAGGATGGTGATGGACTCCTGTCTCACGTTTAGGTCTTTCAACCATTTGGAGTCTATTTTTGTGTGTGGTGTAAGGAAATGGTCCAGTTTCATTCTTCTGCATGTGGCTGTCCAATTTTCCCAACACCATTTGTTGAAGAGACTGTCTTTTTTCCATTGGACATTCTTTCCTGCTTTGTCAAAGATTAGTTGACAGATTAGAAATGGACTTGAGGGTCCATTTCTGGGCTCTCTATTCTGTTCCATTGATCTATGTGTCTGTTTTTGTACCAGTACCATACTGTCTTGATGATGGAAGTCCGGAATTGTGATGCCGCCAGCTTTGTTTTTCTTTTTCAATATTCCTCTGGCTATTCGGGGTCTCTTCTGGTTCCATACAAATTTTAGGATTATTTGTTCCATTTCTTTGAAAAAGTGGATGGTATTTTGATGGGGATTGCATTGAATGTGTAGATTGCTCTAGGTAGCATTGACAGCTTCGCAATGTTTGTTCTTCCAATCCATGAGCATGGAATGTTTTTCCATTTCTTTGTGTCTTCTTCAATTTCTTTCATGAGTATTTTATAGTTTTCTGAGTACAGATTCTTTGCCTCTTTGGTTAAATTTATTCCTAGGTATCTTATGGTTTTGGGTGCAATTGTAAATGGGATTGAGTCCTTGATTTGTCTCTCTTCTGTCTTGTTGTTGGTGTATAGGAATTCCACTGATTTCTGTGCATTGATTTTATAGCCTGCTACTTTACTGAATATCTGTATGAGTTCTAGCAGTTTTGGGGTGGAGTCTTTTGGGTTTTCCACATACAGTATCATATCAGCTGCAAAGAGTGAGAGTTTGACTTCCTCTTTGCCGATTTCGATGCCTTTGATTTCTTTTTGTTGTCTGATTGCTGTGGCTAGGACTTCTAATACTATGTTGAATAGCAGTGGTGAGAGTGGACATCCCTGCCGCATTCCTGACCTTAGGGGAAAAGCTCTCAGCTTTTCCCCATTGAGAATGATATTCACTGTAGGTTTTTCATAGATGGCTTTTATGATATTGAGGTATGTACCCTCTATCCCTATACTCTGAAGAGTTTTGATCAAGAAAGGATGCTGTACTTTGTCAAATGCTTTTTCTGCATCTATTGAGAGGATCATATGATTCTTGTTCTTTCTTTTGTTAATGTATTGTATCACGTTGATTGATTTGCAGATGTTGAACCAGCCTTGCAGCCCAGGGATAACTCCCACTTGGTCGTGGTGAATAATCCTTTTAATGTACTGTTGGATCCTATTGGCTAGTATTTTGGTGAGAATTTTTGCATCCATGTTCATCAAGGATATTGGTCTGTAATTCTCCTTTTTGATGGGGTCTTTGTCTGGTTTTGGGATCAAGGTAATGGTGGCCTCATAAAATGAGTTTGGAAGTTTTCCTTCCATTTCTATTTTTTGGAACAGTTTCAGGAGAATAGGTATTAATTCTTCTTGAAATGTTTGGTAGAATTCCCCTGGGAAGCCATCTGGCCCTGGGCTTTTTTTTGTTGGGAGATTTTTGATGACTACTTCAATTTCCTTAGTGGTTATAGGTCTGTTCAGGTTTTCTATTTCTTCCTGGTTCAATTTTCGTAGTTGATACATCTCTAGGAATGCACCCATTTCTTCCAGGTTATCTAATTTGCTGGCATAGAGTTGCTCATAATATGTTCTTACAATTGTTTGTATTTCTTTGGTGTTGGTTGTGATCTCTCCTCTTTCATTCATGATTTTGTGGATTTGGGTCATTTCTCTTTTCTTTTTGATAAGTCTGGCCAGGGGTTTATCAATCTTGTTAATTCTTTCAAAGAACCAGCTCCTAGTTTCGTTGATCTGTTCTACTGTTCTTTTGGTTTCTATTTCATTGATTTCTGCTCCCATCTTTATTATTTCTTTTCTCCTGCTGGGTTGAGGCTTTATTTGCTGTTTTTTTCTCTAGCTCCTTTAGGTGTAGGGTTAGGTTGTGTATTTGAGACTTTTCTTGTTTCTTGAGAAAGGCTTGTATTGCTATATACTTTCCTCTTAGGACTGCCTTTGCTGTATCCCAAAGATTTTGAACAGTTGTGTTTTCATTTTCATTGGTTTCCATGAATTTTTTTAATTCTTCTTTAATATCCTGGTGGACCCATTCATTCTTTAATAGGATGCTCTTTAGCTTCCATGTATTTGAGTTCTTTCCGACTTTCCTCTTGTGATTGAGTTCTAGTTTCAAAGCAAACTCTCAACTCCAATAACAAAAAAATTAGGTCAGGTATGTAATGAACTTGTAGCATCAGGGAAGTAAAGGAATAATAAAGTGTTAGTGGTAAGTGTTGGTTGGTATTGGTTGTGTTTACAAGGTGTTGAAATAGGTGATCTCACAAAATAATTAGATGATTTGCAAGTAGGGTTGAAAAAGCATAGAGAGGATGCCTTGGTGGCTCAGTCGGTTAAGGGTCTGCCATAGGTTCAGGTCATGATCTCAGGGTCCTGGGATCAAGCCCCACGTTGGGCTCCCTGCTCAGTGAGGAGTCTGCTTCTTTCACTCCTTCTCCCCCTCCTCCAGTTTGTCATGCTCTCTCTCTCTCTCTCTCAAATGAATAAATAAAAATCTTAAAAAAGAAAAAGCATAGAGAAACATCTTCAGATTTAAGGGCTTGTAGGGTTGAAAAAGGCAAGTGATTCTGAAACCCAAACAGTAGTAGAAATTTTTAAGAAATGCTTTGAATAAAATCTTTAAAAAAAATGTAAAAAAATAGGGTGCCTGGGTGGCTCAGTTGGTTAAGCGACTGCCTTCAGCTCAGGTCATGATCCTGGAGTCCCTGGATCGAGTCCCGCATCGGGTTCCCTGCTCGGGAGGGAGTCTGCTTCTCCCTCTGACCTTCCCCCCTCTCATGTGCTCTCTCTCATTCTTTCTCTCTCAAATAAATAAATAAAATCTTAAAAAAAATAAAGAAATGCTTTGAGTGGGCGCCTGGGTGGCTCAGTTGGTTAAGCAACTGCCTTCGGCTCAGGTCATGATCCTGGAGTCCCAGGATTGAGTCCCACATCAGGCTCCCTGCTCAGCAGGGAGTCTGCTTCTCCCTCTGACTTTCTTCCCTCTCGTGCTCTCTATCTTTCATTCTCTCTCTCTCAAATAAATAAAAAAAAATAAAATCTTAAAAAAAAGAAATGCTTTGAGCATAAAAGGGCTTATTAAACTCAGAATTGCATAAAGCATCAAATCAAGAGTTGATCATCACATAAGTTGTTGAAACATGAGAATGGATCAAATTACCTCTGAGTAAATATCTGAGTCTCACAATGAAGATTGCAGTACCCATAAACTCCTTTCAGTTAAACAAAATGTCTTAGGAAAAGAAAATAATGTCATATTCTCATGGTAACAGCAATTATATCCAAAGGGATAAGAATAGGGTCTAAAACTCAAAGAACATCACAATATATAAAAACTAGACCATCACGCTGTACACCTTAAACTTATACAGTGATGTATGTCGATTATTTCTCAGTAAAACTAGAAAAAAATCAAAGAACAATAGCAAGCAGGAAGATTTTATTTGGCAAAGAACTATAGGTTTGAATGTTGGCACATGGAGCTTACTGAAATCAAACAGTAAGAAGCTGGCCAAGTTCTTGAGAAAATCTGAAATAAAAGAGGCTAACTGTCTGAGATTTAAAACCCTGCTTGATTCTCAAACTTTATATGAACAAAAAGAAGACTGAAAAAAAACTGGACAAGGAGAACATATTCTCCAAAGCTCAATTTTCCGAGGTGGCTAAGGAGGAGAACAGAAAAGGAGGGACCTTTTGGGCAGAACTAATGGCTCAGGAGAACAGTGATCTAAGAAGCAGAGGTGGAGCCCAACAAAGGAACATTACCCACTGCATAGTGATCTCTTGTATAGTTTGCCTAGTAAGATTTCAAAACTGAAATAGACAATTCTTCTATTCTTCTCTTTTTGAGAGAGAGAGAGAGAGAGAGAAGGAGCAGGGGGAGGGGCAGAGGGAGAGAGAAAAGCAGACTACCAGCTGAGCAGGGCGCCCGACTGCGACGTGGGTCTCGATCATGGGACTCAATCGTGGGGCTCGATCCTGGGACCTGAGCCCAAGGCAGACGCTTAACCGACTGAGCCACTCAGGCTCCCCTATTCTATTTTTTAAATAGGCGTGTTTATTGTACACAACTCATCTCGGTTGCAGCAGTGTATACTGGTTGAGTGTGAGGCAGATAACCTTCTTTTTGGTCATAAGAAAATACCTTAATCTCTGTTGTCTCCATTCATACTGACATTTATTCATTCAACAAATATTTATTTTCTATGTATTCAGCACTGGAACTAGGGTAGTGAACAGGTGTGTGTATATAACTCAGTTTGATGAAGCTTAAGTCCTCTTCACCACGTAAAGAAATTTGAGTTACAAAGTAACATATAGATTCAGAGTAAAAAATTTGGAAAATAAAAGGGAAAAAGGAAAAATTAAATCAACCCTTATCACACTGCCATTGTACATCATGACATTTACTGCCACCAGTGTGACCACTTTCAAAAGCAATCCTGACCATGACATGCCACTTCTTTACCTAAAATTCTTCACTGGCCATAGGCAGCCTTCAAACACCTTGACGAAGCTTTATAGCACTTCACACCCTGGCCTCTGCTTACCCAAAGGTTCCTTTAGCTTGTCTGTCCTATTCTCACTCCTACCACTTTCCTCACATTTTTTTCTGGAGCCATCTTGAATAACTTGACATTGCCAGAGTGCCATACCCTTTCATACTCTGCTGAGACACCCCTGGATCTGGTGCATACTTCTATAATGTGAATGTCACCCAATTGCAGATTTTTATTTATCTTTTTCTTTACTGAGCTCCTGCGGGTAGAAAAGACATTGATCTTTAAGTTTCCAGTACTTACCATACTTGATGCACGGTAGGTGTCCACAAATATTTATTGAAATGACTAAATAAAAGTGGAGTTATGTATTATCCCTTAAAGTGTAGAACAAACAAAATGTATTTTGAATTTTTAGAATTTAGTCGTTGCAAGTTGTTACTTGTAATAATTACGTTGTCTTGAGGGACATATATAATTATGTCATCATAATTAAAACATACTTATTGAAAATCTACAAAAACACTCCCCCTATAAAAACAGCATCCCAAATGGAACACTGCCTTCTGCAAAAATGTACTTACAAATTTGACCGTCTGTTTATGTCTATGGAAAAAACTAAACCTAAGAAATACATGAATCACTGCATTAATTAAGTGTGTTTTTAAACTCTCTGCTTTGACCAATGTACTTTGAACTTGGCTCTAGGCTAAGACAATCTTGAAGGTGAGGTAGGTTTCTGATGCTCTTTTGGAATGGGTGTTTACTGCTTGACACTGAAAGTTAAAATATTGCACCTCAACTCTTCCTAACTGTCCTCTCTATAAACAGTGATAGAATCTCGTCTAAGGAGGGAACAGGAGTACAGACCGTAATTATCTTTTTCTGTTACATTTTGAAATGAAAACAAAATGAGGGTCCTTCCCTTTCCATAGGTACTTGTAAATGAAAACCTGAACTATTTTTTGCCTTTCTCATTCGACAGATGCATATTAAAATTACTGTTATTTGTTGCACCCTTTCCTGAATAACAGTTCTTTACAAAACACTGTTACTTGTAAAATGTAAACATTTTATTCACACATAGAGGTGCTCTGTAGGTGGAATCTAGTATGACAGTTTGTATAGTTGGTATATTTTGAAAACTGAGTTTTTGCTGCATGTACAAAGAGAAGAACTTACAGTATGAGCAAAACTTATAAAAAGCAAAACAGAAAGGTATAGAGGATTCATGAGAGGTCTTTCTGTCAGTAGGGAAGGGTAGGGACTATCTGAAATAATAAAGAACAAAGGCTTCAGTTTCTGTTATTCCAGATTGTTTAATTGTCTTTATTAGTTATAGTTTATGCACAGAAATGGCAAAAAATATATTTAACTATAAAATCGTGGTAGTTATCTGGATAACATTTAATTTTATAGCCTATGGAGAATTCATGTTAAATGTTTAAGGCAGAATATGGGAAAGACCTAGAAGCTTTAAAGTTAGTCATTTTGCTGAAAATAACATAGCAAAGTGAATTAAGTAAACAAAACTAAGTTTTACTGTTTAAATATTATTTTAGTCATTCCAAACTACTTGTATCGTTCTAGACCATGCCAGCCACTCATAATCTAGTAAAGGAGAGTGATTTATAAACTGATTACACCATACTGTGGTAAATTCAATGATGGAAGAACACAATAAGGGAAAGAACAGCATATATTAGTTTGTGCGTGTGTGCATGCGTACATTCCCAAACATGCATCGGGGGGGGGGGTTTACAGAGAAGGCAGCATTTTATGTGTGTGTTAAAGAGTGCATAGAAGTTTGTGAGATAGAGATTGGTGAGGAGAGGATGTGTTTCAGCTCATGCAAAGATGCTGAAGTATGAATGAACATGGTATAGTTAACAACTGGTGAGAAATTTGATATATATCACCAACATTTTATGTTATCTGTTATTCTCAAAAGAATGTTTTTCCCAGTATTATTTCACCATGTGATCTTTTGCTCAGATGCAATATTTGGAAACCCCATGTATAAACAAATTACCTCAGTTGATCTCAGAAACAGATGTTTTTTGTTTGATTAGGTTCTATAGAGAACTCCCCACCTAAAACCCCTCAGGTGATCTCTAATGAGATTCAGAGAAATCTCTAGAGATCACCCTAGCACAGTATGAAATTCATTTTCCTGGGTCATCTGGCCCTACGTTATTTGTATGCAAATTTCTCTCTAGTTTATGTGTTTGTTAAATTCTGAGCTGAGACATCAATTTTTTTTTAAATTCCCTGTATATCACAGCAGAGTTTTCTACCACAGCTGTTTGAACTTCAACAGCAGTATCAGGCAAGAGTGTGTGTGTGTTGTGTGTGTGAGGGTCATTATGCTGTTGTAACAAACAAACCCCAAGCCTCAGTGGCTTAACCCAACAAAAATTTATTTTTCACTCATGCTATATGACATAGGGAACTAAAGCCTCTGCTCATTGTGAACACTCAGGAACCCAAACTGATGAAAGTACTTTCTCAACAATTTGTTCCATGATAGTCTTGGCTGAGTGAGGAGAATTTAGCAAAACACTCATTGCCTCTTAAATCTGTCACAAAAGAGGCATATTTCATTTCTGTTTCACACTTTATTGGCCAAACAAATCCATGAATCTATGCCATACTTAACCAATGTCAGGGAAATGTAATCCTAGTATGTACCTGAAAGCACAGAAATACTTAGCAAACTGCACTAATGACTTGTACACTACCAATGTTTGTTCTTCCTACTGATGAACTTCCTCCTTAATTACAAGTGTATTTCATTTATATCATCATTTCATATGTGTGTGAGAAGGAAGAAACTCATGGTTCTCTTTCTGAAAGTAGAGCTTCAGAACTTGATAGAGAGCTAAATAGGCAACTTGGCCTTGGGTATGACTTCAAAGCAGTAAGACCGACCTATGGCAGATGATGACTGGACAGTAGAAAAAGAATCTAGTACAAGCAGCGGGAACATAAAATAAGAAAAACAAAGGGGACTGGAAGGGGACACAGTCAATGTAACAGTAGGGCGCCTTTTTGTCAGTGATGTACTTCCCAGTCTATCCTATTCAACACCAGGATATGAAATGCTCTATACTTTTGGGTTCATCTATTTTAAATGTATCTCTCTAACAATGCCTGAAGACAAAGCTTTCAATAGTTGCTTGAAAATTAAATTATTAAAAGTTTTGCTGAGAGAATCTATGGCAAGTGCTGTGTGTGTGTATGTCTGTGAGTATACACACATATAGAGTTAACTAATAAAGTTAGTCGTAATTAAGTACAGAAAATACACAATATATGTCTGATGTAAAGCTTGAACTAATTCCTTTTTTTGTTTTGTTTTGTTTCTTAACAGGATGTTGGTGCTGCCTTCTCCAGAAGGCATTATAGAGTCTTTATCTAGATTGAGGTCTCAGTCTTCAATTGAGGTCTCTCTCTCTCACCTGTTGTAACTTCTATGTTCCACATTTTATCATGCTGTGCTAGTTGCTTTAGGCTATCAGAAATGTTAATTGTGGTAATTTATCAGTGTCCCTCTGCTTGCAGTTGCTTTCGTTTCTGTCCTTAAATCTCTCTTCCTGGATACAGAATTAATCAGCTGTACTACTAGGCAATCAGTGTTCCTACTTCTCTTCCTAATTGCTGTTGCGTTCATCTGGATGATACTGGAACTGCCACCGCCACTGGAAACCAAACACCTCTCCTCTGGTACATCTCTCATTCGCTCCTGCCCTTTTACTGTTGCCCTTTCTCTGCTGCTTTTTTTCTAAGGGTATTTTATAGCATTTAGGGGTTCTTACTTTGGGTGGAAAAGCAGACTTTTTTCCCCCAAAGATATTTCCCTTCCCCTTTAAACAGTAGATTTAATAAACATTTACAGGGCACCTATTTTGGCTTATACTGTGCTAAAGGCTAGGGATTCAGAAATGGATTGAGTATAGTCCCTGCCTATATGCTCCCAAGTACCTCTTATGGGCCCAAACCAAGACCTAAAGCAGTCAAACAAGTCCCTTCAAAAAAGAAGCAGGTTGGATGTAAGAAAATAGAGTTACCCGGGACTATGGCGAATCAAAAAACACCTATGCATTGTTGTTATTCGGGTAAATAATCAGAGATCTTCCAAATTATGTGTGAGTTGAAATCTTGAATTTGGAATTTTCAAGTGTTGGCAATTGGTCTAAAAAATTTTGAGCACTGTATGAACCCAATAAAACGTATTTGTGGATTGGATAAAACCTTAAGACCACCAAAGTTGATCTTTGATGTAAGCCATTTACAATGTAATGGTTTCTTTACTTTTCTGCACTCCTAAAAAATTATTCGCTTATGTTTGATTTACATGTTGATTATATAATCCAGATAACTCTGGCCATAATTGATAGAAAATGAGTTAAGAAAATCATGAATTCAAACCCAAGAAGTAAAAATATGGCTTGGGATCTCAAAATTGATAAGACAATTTCAACAGAAACTAAGTATTTACCAGGACCCCATTGAGGCGTCAATATTTTCCCAGGACCAGGTATTGAGAGAGAGAAGCCAGGCTGCAATGACAGTGAAGCAGAAAAAGCACGAGTTATCAAATATATTCAATATAATTATGCAATTCCTTCCACTAAGCAAACCTTTCTTGAGTATCCTATGCCTTAGCAGCACTATGTTAGGTCCAGGGTTTACAAATATTAGCAGATGGAAATCCCTGTGTCTCAGCACAATAGGGATGGAGACTCTTTGGCAAAATGCCTTATGGAGGGAGTGATCTCAGGAGAAAAATTTTCAGGGAGAGAGGGAAGCAGGTGTGTCAGATGTTGAAGCTAGGCAAAGATATGGTTTCAGAAGTTTAGCCTCAACTTGATCCCATGAGGAGTATAAGTTGCAACACAGGGGTTTCTAGTCTACGGAAAAGAGGAGGGGTAGGCTATTACATACCTGTATCAGTAAGTCATTTGTTAGAGCTGCTACAAGGGGGAATAGTACCTCATAGTTTCTTCAAGTTTGATGGCTCCAGTTAGCCAAGAGCGATCTCGCAGTGAGGAGTGAGGGAAGCCAGGACCAACAGCACAGCTGTGTACCTGGCTCAGTAGAGGCAACCTGGACCACAACAATATATGTTACATCCTTTGTTCAAAGAAATTAGAAATAGAGATGCTCCAGGCCTCCTTTCAGCACTTGTATAATCTCCCAAGTATACAAAAAGAAATTTGTGTACTTGATTAGAGATAATTGAGTATACAAAAAAAGCATGAGGAATGCTATAACCCAAATGTTTTCTAAATGTCGTCGTAACAGTGGGAAGTACAGAGTAAGTAAGGGGGGATTGGCACAGAATTCATAAATGATGAAGTACTGAAGCTGATTGTTGAATATGTGCATGAATATTTCAGGTGGGAAAAGTATTTCCAAACAAAAGTGAAAACTTGCGTAGAGGCCTGAAGGAGTGAGAGAATATTCAGGGTCTACCAGTCAAAATGAAGTGTTTCTTGAGAAGCTAAAACTGGAAAGTTTGCCCTAATTAAAATGAGTCACTTTATTACTATTATGGCTGGATATCTGGACTATTTCTTCAAAGTGGTGTGGAAGCACTAAAGATTTTAACCGGAGATCTTTTGTTAGACAAAAGAGAAAGAGAAATATACTATATATATATATATATACCAAAAGAGATTCAGAACAGAAGCAAAACACAAGGCCATATTTCCATGTTTGCAGTGTAGGAAGCATGCTTAATCATCTGGATAACTGCAGAAGAAGTTCTAGGAGTGAACACAAGTAATTATTTTTATTATATAACCAGTAGAAGGCAGCATTACTTGGTGGAAATTGCATTGATTGGTATATAAAAGAAATATCTCTCTATTTTATCCCCTTCGAATTCTGAAATAAATCACTCGTCTAAAACTTTTTTTTCCCCTTAATCCGAAAAGTAGATGAAACAGGGCACTTCCAATACACAGGACATAGGAAGTGCCTGCTTTTTCAGTTTGTGAAAAAGAAAGATTATTGATCACAGGCATCTTGAAAATCTCTACACGATGATGTTTGGCTAACTGCCATTCATGCTAGTCAATTGAAAATAATGGTGTATAGCAGCACGGTAGCTATACCAAGATTTCTGTAGGAAAGGTAACTTGAAGGACGGAAATGCTGTAGAAAGTTTACTATGAAATGTAGGGATTGCCAAAGGAAAAGAATATTCTGTTTGGTAGGTATTAGTATTAGTACTGAAGTTTAATACATTCCATATTCAGGCCACAGATTTTAATGCAACTCCAATAAATAAAAGAAGGCTTGAGAGAACATCACTGAGGGCAATAATTAAAGACCCATTAATATATTTTAGTAACAGAGCATATACATGTTGCACAGTTCAGACAGCTTCTTAGCACTGATTTCTAGATAAATGGTTGTGATGGCTACTGTGGTGAGCCACTCAGACTCTCACTTCAGAACTGAAACAGTCTTTTCCCCAGGAGCTGAACATCCAGGTCCCTCTCCAAGAACTACCGTTTGCCAAAAAAAGCTGCCTCACCCAAGGTCATAACCTTATTAATTTATTATTTCTGAGCTCCAAGTTCACCCTTCAACACCTACTCTGCAATAACGGACAGCTTAGCATTTCTCCTTTAGAGTGAACATGGTGTTAAGCTTACTCACTAGAGGTCGCTGTAGTGACATTGCAGGAGGAAGAAACTGATTCTGGCTACCGCGCCATTGGTCAGAGGTGTGAGTTGGAGAACGTCCTGTGGTGTTCTGCCCCAACCATGTGCCAAGAATGCGCGGTCCCTTGATGACCTCACAGCTCTGGCCCTGCCTGGTGATCACCTTCCCTGGCCCTCGCAACACTAACATCACAAGCTCCAGGCCTCCTTTCAGCACTGATGCCTGCACCGCAACACTGCCCCCCCCCCCGCCACGCCTTCTTTTCTGCAAACTTGTGCAGCCACCCACCAGATGTTTGCCTGCTTCATCAGTGACTATAGACCCAGCTGTGGCCCAGAGGAACCAACAGACTTTTTTTGCTAACCAGTGAGCTGCAACCCCAGCTTCTCCTCATGAAGTTGGCCTTGAGAAGGAGGTTCGTTCCCAAGTTTGTACCTCCTTGGGTACTCTCTCCCCAGCCCTAGTTTATCAGATGAAGTTCTCTTCTATCTTATACTTTTTCTTTTATCATAGCTTAATAGTTACTTATTTTAAATTTCCTCTGTTTAAATTGTAGTTTCTCTGGGCCCCAGTACTTCTATAAAACAGATACTAAAAGCTGCTCAAACAAGATCACATGCTGTTTCTAAGGCTCAATTGATATGACGAATGTAAAAGGATTTTGCTAAGTGTAATGTGAAATATAAATGCAAGCTATTTTATTTTTGTATTAATAATGTTAGATGATTGACTTTGCACATGTAATATTTGATTATTGATACAAATGTTTGGTTATTATGCCACCACCATTCCTGATTCTGAAAAATGGTCTAGTTGTTTGTGGATTATTTCCAAATTATCATTCCCACTCATGCAGAAAAGTTGAAAATGCAAGCTGTGATAAGATAAAACATCCCCTTCCCTATCATAAAATTTTACTTAGAGGAAGAATTCTGACTGAAGTGCCATAAGAACATGATAAAGAGCCGAAGACTAGAAGGGCAAAATCACCCAAGCAAGTTTATAAAGCTTAGAAATCCCAGGCAGTTGATATTTCTCACACAGCTGAATACTAATGTATCCAGGAAAATAACATCAACTCCGGATGCAGCTATTAGGAATGTGTGGTGGGACAGGTCATCTGTGCTTTTCATCTGCCAAATGCATCCTTTAAAGGGAGTGCATGATGAATTTTGGTGAGAAAAGGAAGAGGGAGAATTTAAACATCAATATTAATTTTGTCTTACCTCTGAAAATACCCAGATCTAAATACCACATAAATATATTAACTTTGTGTTGTTTTTCACTTGGTAAATGGCTTTGGAATTATTCAAATCAGTAGTACAGGAAAAAAAATTAAAATAGAATCAACCAACTGAAATGTAAACCTTGCTGTTTGAACTGTGCAAGTGATTTTGAACAATTTTAAGTATTCAATTCAAAGGTGTAGAAAAGAATAAAAACAGTCAAAACACTCAAATGTAAATTCTTCTGAACCAAAGCTATTTCTATCAACTTGCATGACCAAAATATTATAGGTATATTTTGTTAGATTATCTTGTTATCAAACAACTTTCAGGGTCCTTCCTGGTACCTTAAAGACAATAAATATGTGAAAATTGAAAATGTTTAGCTTTGGTAATATTGCAATTATTAAAAATGCCTTTTAAAGTTGAATTTAGACTAAGTAGTAATCACATTTTCATATTCTAGGAGAATATTTCATCAATTGAAAGGAATATAATGGTATGCATTACTACTCCAGGTATGTCCGAGTATGAATAAAAATTGCTATTAAATGTGCTGTCCCATGTTGAATTCTCCAGGAAAACAGTTCCTGAGACAGAGTTTGGAGACAAGATGTTTATTGGAGATGAGGAGGGGAAGCAATTGAACTGTGAGTCAGGAAGCTCCAGAGTGAGTAATGCCTTCTAAAATGTCTCATGTTGGGTTGTAGGTGGTTGGGGCCTTTATATTCCTGCTGTGCAAGATGAGTGAGAGATGCGGGCTATTCTGGGGAGGATGTGCCCTCTGATGAGGAAGTTCTCGGCAGCTGAGAGAGACCATGAAGAGTCTGACAGCTGCAGGCTGCCTGCTGACGCTCCCCATGGCTGAACAGCAAGTCCTTCCTTGAAAATGGATCTGGATGGCACATCTCCACGTCTCACCCGTCCACACCCTCTGCCACTCAGATCCGTATCTTTATGCATGTTTGGGAACAGCTCCTAAGAAACCCTGGGAGCATCTCTCCCTGAGCGGAATCTTAGAATGAGAGGGTTAGTGAGACCAACTATAGTCCCTGGTGCTGCAGTTGGGCTCTGGACCACAACTGCTCTTCATCTCCTTCTTCCACTTTCTTTTGCATAACCTCATCAGCAGCTACCACATATGTTGGTCTTCCTTAGGGGGTTATCTGGTGACATGATCCAGATCCTCACCCCTGAGGTCCCTGAGTACCTGGACACTCTGCTGTTCTAAGAACATGGTGGCCATACCTGTTTTCTTTATATTCACAGTTGGGCAAGGGGATACCAAGAAGCACACAAGTGGATTACTTGGATTCCACACATGACCCTCTCTGCTCCCATTGTGTAAGCAGCCCTACTTTCTCCTCGTGAGAGTCAGTTACTCCCACCTTGTGACTCAGTGACTCCTTTTCTTGTGGAGCTTATCATTCAGTGGGACTCTGCTTTGTTTCTGGGGAAATTGTGCCCTCTTTTGAGAAACAGATGTATAACCATGCAGAGCCCAGAGTTGTAGAAATAGGGAGAATAAAAGACCCCAATGGGTCACTGGAAATAATGGTAAGTGAATGGAAACTCCTGAATCCAATGTTTGGTTCCCAGGTATTCTTATATACTGGTAACACAGTATCATATAAAGATAGTTAGTTCTGGGTGTACACAAAATCCTGGGGGATAGAATATTGCTTCCGACCTGGTGCTTCAGCTGTGCTTTCACCAGCCTGGTCCAACACTAACAGGCCCACAGATTCTGAGTCATAAAATATGTTATATGACCAGTGGATCCCATGATCAAGGGCCCATTCCCACATCACCTTTGCTGTAAAGAGATCCCTGGTCTGCTACTTTGTTATGTGGAATCACATGCCAGGAGATCAAACACTATAAACTCTTGGACAACAGTGCTAGCTGAGGACCTGCAGGCAGTAAAGGCAAACCCACACCCAGAATAAGTATCTGTTGCTATGAAAATGAGCTATTGGCCTTCCCAGGTTAGAAGGGACCCAACATGGTCAACATGCTACTAGATGGTCAATTGTGTTCCTTGAGGAATGGGATCATTTTGAGGATAATAACTTTTTTATTGCTGCCAGACTGAATAATTACTGGTTGCAGCAGCAAGATCAGTCTTGTTCAGCGGGAGTCCATGTTGTTAGGAAAATGTATAACCTCTACCCCTGTCACTGTGGCTACATCGTTTTAGCACAGGAATGGTTGATGACAAGGCTCGTCAACATTACTGGTTGGACAAGTCAGGGTCTACTTTGCTGTTTAGTGCCCCTACCATGGTGGATGATTACTGTTGAGTATTAACATGTGATACAAACACCTTGTATTCGCACACTATACCCACTCTTGAATGTACGTCCTCTACTCTAGAACTTCTTTTTCCCAACCTTCTAATCTTTCTCCTTCTAGGCCCCTGATGAGTTGGCCAGACTATTTGCTACTATCCATGAGTCTGTATATACTTTAAACATGGGATATTCCTTTTCCACATGAAAAGGATGACCAGATGAACTTCCTGAAGCTCTGCTCATTGGGAGGATTTTTCTTTACTATCGTTTGGAAAGGTCACTGGGGCTATAATTCAGCTACCATCCACTTTTCAACTTGTGCCTACATACTAAGCCAATCTATGTGTAAATAAGTCTCGGGCTTTTTTCTCTTCCTTCAGCAGATAATATGTCATTCTGTTGTGGAGCCATAGGAGTAAACTGAGAGAGTGATACTGGCAGTGATGGCTCTCAATGTGGGGGAGGGGGGTGTTGGGTTACCTGTCATCCAGCTTACTTGTAGTCACTACTTTTATTCATGCTCCATCCTGGATGTACCACTGCCATCAGACATTGGATTTTTGCTGGACTTATCCAACCTTATAATTTGGTGACTTTCAGAGGCTCTAACTCATGATGAGCTGTTGTCGCCATATGGTCACTTAGTGTCCTATGGACAATCATTCTATGTCCATCAGGGGCCAGAAACACACCAGAAGTTGTTTTTCAAAAGGAATATAATTATTCGTTGCTGATGGCAAGGCTTTGTTCCAGAACCCCAGGAGCCTGTATTGTGATTCTCTTACTAGGGCTTGCCACAATTTCCACACAGCATCTTTTCCCATTATCGATATTTCCAGCATGACAATGTCTGCCAACTTTTATGGCCTCAGCAGAAAGGCTGCTTGCACTGCAGCATGGGACTGCTGCAGAGCCCTATTATTCTCTGGTTCCTGTTCAGAGCTGGCAGCCTCTCATGCCACACAATCTTTCGGTGGGAGCAGTATTGCAAAGTGTGGAATACACTGCTTTTAGAACCTGGAGAGACCTGCTTGTCTTTTACATTGGAAGGAATATCCTAGCATTCCCTGACTAGAGGATTTCCTTCCCTGACTTAAGGATGTGGCTGGTCCTGCATCTTGGTAGGGTTTCTCTCTTATTTCTGGAGCTTGTGTGTTTTACCAAGGCCTGTATGTGTCATCCATCTCTTCCTTCTTTATATGCTACCAAAGAAGTTTGTGGGCTTTCACGCCTGGTTTTCAATTGTCTCCTACTCTCCCTCGACTGCTTGATATCATTTTGTAATTTAACAGTGGCATTTAGCGATAACCACCCAATCCCATTGTTTTTTTTTTTGTTTTGTTTTGTTTTGTTTTTTCATGAGAGAAACTCTCACATTCCTACATCAGGGTGAGTTTGATTTTTTAACAGCTTTATTAAGATATAATTCACATACCATATAATTCACCCATTTAAAGTCTACATTCAGTATTGCTTAGTATATTCACAGTGTTGTACAACCATCATGATGATCAAACTTTGTATTTTGCCTCCCTGAAAGAAACCCATACCCGTTTGGAGTCACGCCTACCTTCTATCCTCAGCCCTATGAAACCGTTAATTAACTTTTTATTTCTACAAATTTGCCTATTTTAGATATTTGATGTAAAAAGAATGATACAGTATGTGGTTTGTTTGTCACCAGCCTTTTTCATAGTATAATTTTTTTCAAGGTTCATGCATGCGATGGCATGAATCAGTACTCTATTTCTTTTAAGTCTCAAATAATATTCAATTGTATGGATGCATCACATTTTGTTTATCCATTCATTTGTTGATGGACATTTAGGTTAGCTCTACTTTTGGCTATGTAAATAATGCTGCTATGAAGATTTCTGTACAAGTTTTTATGTAGACATATTGCTTCATTTCTCTTAGGTGTATACCTAGGAGTGCAACTGCAGGGTCATATAGTTATTCTATGAGTACATTTTTGAGGAACTGTTTCCAAAGAGTCTGGTAATCTGGTCCATTTTACCTTTCTACCAGTAAAGTATGCAGGTTTCAGTTTCTCCACGTCCCTACCAACACTTATCTTTTCTGTATTTTTCATTATAGCCATCCTACTGGATATGAAGTGCTATCTCACTGTGGATTTGATTTTCATTTACCTAATGTTGAGCATGTTTCCTGTGTTCCTTTATCATTTTATCTAATATTTCCTCCATAATTATCATATACCTAGTACATTGTACCTGCTAGGGCAATCCCTCCCACTGGTACACCTGCTTAATTCACCACCAGTGAAAAATCTTAATAACTCAACAGCCATCTTGTGCCAAGAGTTTACCATGCTCCACTTGCCACCAGGAGTCTTCATGGCAAGTTGGGTGGTGAGTGATCTAGTTCCAAAACACCATCTTATTGCAGCTTTCTCAGTTCACTCCTGGTGCCAACTGTTGCAAAGTTTTTCAGAAGCAGATGTAAGACAGTTTGTGGTGCATGATATATATTAGGAATCAACATCTGTTAAGGGAGAAGGAAGGAGGATCAGGCAGAGGATGAAGTGAAACTAAGATGCAGGCCTGACGGACTAAGTTAAATTGGTGGGGGCTCTGGGAAGCACTTGCTCATTACAGTGTCCTGTTTGGGGCTAAAATACCCTTAATTGATTCAGCCATCAGATGTGGACTGCCCTCAGAAGGGTGTCCCTCAAGTAAGGCCATTCTCTGCAGATGAGGCAAAACCAGAAGGAGCTGACAGCTGGAGGCTGTCTGCTGATTCCCTCCCAAAAGCTGGGCATCAAATCTTTTCTTTCCATAGTGATCTGAGTATCACATCACCATGTCTACAATAAATGTTATACTAGGATGCAATTTAGAATCCTTCCTAGTAATTAACTATATTTTATTATGTAGCTTTTGGTCATGTTGAATAATCTCTAAACATTAAATAATTAAGGGATGAATATGAAGTGTTGTTAGATAACATATGCAGGGGTTAATTTACTTTTTTCAACTGTTTACTTATTTGCATGTATTTGTTTTGCTGCCTATTTATTATTCTGTAGAAATAGAAGTACAAACTGGTTTCTTCTGATGAAACACATAAAATTGTACAGCCTGAGAGATTTACCTCGTCTTGAATGAGACTCTCCCTCCCCCTCCTCCCCCTCTCTCTTTCTCTACGCACACACACAATTACTCTGGTAGTTTTTATTGCTTAACATTCTTTCTTCTTAAATGTACATATTGCTTAAAATTATTTTCTCTCATTTGGAAACTCTTGTCTGCAACGGCACTTAATTTTATGCCAAAGAAGTTTATTACAAAATGAAAGGTATAAAATTTTACCCAGAATTCTACTGGCTTTGAGAGAGATCCATAGATGTGCTTCTCACATCATTCTAGCCTTTTCTGTAATTTGACCTTTTGATATTAGGACATGACTTTTTCAATATTCAATTGCTACATTGCAAATGCATTGATCTTTCAGGTCTTGGACATTCACTCTTTCGTGTAGAATTGACTGAAATGCAATGTAATACAATATGCACTTTGAAGAACCTAAATCAATTTAGGCAATTTTGCTACAGAGAAAGAAATTTACTTATAAGAGGCAAACCATATTGGAAATCCTACCTGAAGTGGCAAGTACACTACCCATATACTCTTAATACAAAGTAGTTTCAAATATGCTATGTAGAGGTGAATAATAAGAACAAATCTTTTTAATACACATTAATATATTACTTTCTAGGCAATGGCTTTCTCATACAATATGTGTTTTATTTTTTTCTCAACAAGTAGACATTTCATTAAATTTGCTCTAATGGCTTCTGTGTTTTAGTAGCTTATATATTTATTTACCTAAAGAGGGTCCAGTGGCTGTCTCTTATTCTAAGTAGTTAACACTGGTCTGTGCTTTCAACACTTTAACTTCAATGTGTCTGTATATTGTCTGAAAATTTTGAGTTCCAGTGAGTTAAAATGAAAGGCAAATGAAAGTGAATTTTAGCATGAGATAGAGTGGTTAAGTTCTTATCATAATCAAAGTGCACATACGTGCACACACGTGCACCTTGGGCTTCTATACTACATCAGGACACCTGAGGGGCTATTTGATTTTTCTTCTCCTGTATAGAATTTATCACAGTGGATAAGGGGGAGACTAGAAATGGGTTGGTGGGCCCATCTCAACTACCAGAATAGAATTGCCTTTCATCCTAAAAGACTGGAAGAAAATTGTTGCCAAGGAGCAGAGAGGTAACATTTCCTCTGTAGGAACACAGCTATCCATACAACTAGTAATTTGGGGACATGCTTTCTTTAAAAGCCTTTTCAATCCTGGCAAATTCCTAAAGAGAGGTAAATTCTGTTAAGTGATATGTTATGACTTCTTGTTCTTTCTTTTGCCTCTCACTTGAGAAAAAAAGGTGGGGCACAGCTTAAATGAAAAGAATTACTCTTTTAAGAAAAATCAGTATAGGGATAAATTAGACCAATATTGCATGAGATATTGAGATATTGTCAAGTTATCAGTGCTGCTTCTTTCCCTCTGTTGTTGTGTTTCTGATTTTTTTGTTCTAGCACTGGATAACATCCTCGGTAACATAAACTATTGGTTTATGTTCCTTCTATTAATAGGACATCTAGAGAACTCAGAAATATATATTCAGTTATGGAAAAAACCCTGATTTTATTATGAGTTTTATTATTTTTAACCCTGCTTTTATTTACCAAAACACGTTTAATGAACAAGCATTATATATGTGAGCATACATACATGAAGCCAGGTATTACTAAGAAAGCTTTGTTTGAAACTAAGGCTTTAGGTCATTAGAAGGGGCACTAAACTCTAAAATGATTTGATAATCTTGCTGAACTTTTTTTTCATATACAGAAAATTTTCTTTCCATAAAATGCTTTTCTTCAAATCAAGCCTCAAAGCTTTTAGCAGATCTGTATACCTCTGCTCATAGAACATTTTTGAGAACCATAACCTGGCCTTAAATCATGCCATGAAAGTTTTGGCTTTATGTAAGTAATTTAAATGCTATATTGTCCAACTAAGTCACTGTTTCTGAGTGCCAGCACTACAAATCTATCTTCTCTTTAGCCAGCACTGTAACTTAAACTGAAACTCAGTTATAACAAGTAGAAGCTGGATTTTCTATTTCATTGTCCTCATACCATTTTTATTCAATTAAGAGGCATGTGGAGCAAGGGAACAGATACATGAACTAGTTGGCACTTGGTTCCTAATTCCTCTCTCTTCTCTCTCATACCTCACCAAGGCTTTAGAGCTTACAATGTATGTACAGGGTAGTTAATTTTTAACCTCTGCTGTCATAAACAATTTGCTGCTTTCTCCTAATGAAATTATATCTAACTGGACTTCTACCTACTGCCTACAGTTAGAACTGCTCCCTTACCACCACCAACCCCAACCACATGTTCTTCTTTTATATCAAGAACTAGATATGTCTGTAGGGGCCTCTCCTGCTCTCAGAAACCCGTTGCCTATAGCTTTCTGTTGCTTGTAGCTTGGATCTCCCCTGCTCTTTCTGAATGCCAGCACACAGCCACTTACAGACACCATCTTATCCAAATGAACTGATAATGATCTGAATCCAAGGAGACAGGATACATCTCTATTATATAATCATATATCCTAGATCAGACAGGAATCCAAATTTTCAATATCGGTGGCCAAAATTTTTTCCTATCTTTCATTGACTTTATTACTGTTTGGACTCATTTGGAAGGATCTATATACTTCCTGGTATAAGGGAGTGTCTAACTTCAGGATATTATATTCACAAAGAGTGTTTAGAATCTAAATTCTTAACTCCAGTAAGATTCTCCAATTAAAAAGGAGTGTAGAAATTATGCTTAAGATAGGTGAAAGCTTTTCCAAAAGTATGCAAAATAAAACACACTTGACTTAAAATATCAATGGCTATCAACAGGACACAAGGTATAATGGGGATAATAGATGGGGTTTTGGAATTGAACAAAACTGTTAATATACTGGCTCCTTTTTTCTTTCTTTCCTTCCTTCCTTCCTTCCTTCCTTCTCTTTCTTTCTTTTTCTTTCTTTCTTTCTTTCTTTCTTTCTTTCTTTCTTTCTTTCTTTCTTTCTTTCTTTCTTTCTTTCTTTCTTTCCTTCCTTCCTTCCTTCCTCCTTCCTTCCTTCCTTCCTTCCTTCCTTCCTTCCTTCCTTCCTTCCTTCCTTTCATTAGAAAGAAAGAGATAATGTGTGGGATGGGGGAGGGGCAGAGGGAGAGAGAGACTCTTGAAGCAGAGGGAGGGGCAGAGGGGAAGAGAGAGACTCCTGAAGCAGACTCCCTGCTGAGCAGTGAGCTGTATCCCAGGACCCTGAGATCATGACCTGAGCCGAAATCAAGAGTCAGACGCTCAACGGACTGAGCCATCCAGGTGCCCCTACACTGGCTCCTTTTCTTAATACCTGGATGATATTTAGCACCTGATGAATTTAAACTCTCAGGGCTTCAGCTTTGTTAAATGTGTTATGTATAAAAAAGTTAATAATATCCTCCTCCTACGAGTTAGTATAATGAGTAAAGCATAATATTTTTCAGTTGAACCAAATGAAAATTGCCAAGGTTCAACTTTTTAGAACCTAAAAAATGGGCAATTTTTATCATTCACAATTGAAAATGTATATAGAGCACTTTGTACACAGAGAGCACAGAATAACTTGTAGCTCTTGCTGTTTCCATGGGAAAGCTGGTACGTTCAGAGCCTCCCCTTGCACCCCACCTCCCACTGTACCTCCAGAAGCTTGGTAGTGGAAACAGAGAATCTGCTTTGCTGTCTTCCCTACTTCTAAAAATGTTGTGATTTCCTTGGCACAAGTTTTGGGGTAGTGATTCAAGGATATCCCATGGGAGGGTGCTGGGGGGGAAGTAAGAGGGAAAGTAGGTGGATATTTCTATGGCCTAAAAACTTCACAACAGGCTGCAAGCTGGGGTGTGCTAAGAGGAAGTGAAAGAGACTGGTATTCAGTGAAGTGCACTTTGGGGCTCCTTCATTTGTGAGGATGAAACCAATTCAGCAGTGGGTATTTCTACCCCTATTTCTTCCTATTGGTTCTTTCCATAACTGCTGTAATGACTGACGACCCCTCTCCTCTGCAGTTCTTGTCTCACCCATGGGAGTTTTGCAGTCCAGTAATTAATGGAGAATGCTTGCGAGGATTTCAGGAAAGCCTTCCCTTATTCCCCTTTCTATAACTCTTCCTACGACTAAGGGCAAGGGAAGCTTCTGAAGCAACCAAAAGGAAGAGAGAATGAATTTTCTATGAGGGGAAATAAATATGTGCCTGGGGCAGCCCATTCAGGGCAGTTCTTCCCAGGTGGGGGCTCATCTATGTTTATAATTTTTTTTGGTTACATTCATTCATTTGACACACACCTGTCATCTCCCCAAATAGACTGTCAGCAACCTAATGTCGGGCCACATCACATCTGTGTGTTATCTTCCTCCTTCCTCTTTCATCCTGCTACTTTGTTTATTTTTCCCATACATTTAAAGCAGATTTACACCAGCTCCCAAAACCAATAAAGCCTCTTTTACTCTTGAAACTCTGGTTTCAAGCTCTTTGATTCTCTAACAGACAGAAAGATCCTACCCCTGCTGTATCAGTTTTGATATGTCATTTCCTCTTGCTACAGCACTTTCGAAGTGGAGCAACTGCTTCATTTCCTTCTGAGGCCATCCTCTCATACACTTGAACACATCTATTAAGCTTGGATAGCTTCCTTTGTTGTGGCTCAATAGCCTGAACTTCATTTTTGTTCAGAGAAGCAATTTCACATCCTTTAATCTTTTCACTTGATCTTCTCTGGATCCTTTCCAGTTTCTCCCATATATTTTTATAAATGGCAAAATTTGAACTTTGCCTCTAGAGATTCCGGAAAAAGCGGCATAATTACTCCCCCCTGTCAAAGTTCAACTCCCCTCAGAACAACTAGAACAATGTCTTTGTTTATAGGTGCTTGGGTATGGTACAGTTCATGCTTAACAAGTGTGTATCTAAGGCTTTTATACTCAGTGCTGGAGTTCTCAAGTCTTTGGTGAGAGAGTCATCCTCAAGAATTTTGGCTTTGGAAGGATTTTGATATCATGACTCTATAACTTTAGGGCTTCAGCAATCTACCAAAGAAAGGTGTAGTAAATTAAAGATGGACACACATTTTTTTGGTCACAGTTTCCACAGAGAGGTCGAGTCTGTATTTCCTGCCCTTAAATCTGGGCTGGACTGTGACTGCTTTGACCAACAGAATATGGAAGAAGTAATATTATGCCCAGTTCTAGGCTGTCTTTGTTTGGGCCACCATACCAAAATACACTGGGGTGGCTTGAACAACAAACATTTAGTTCTCACAGTTCTGAAGTCTGGGAAGTCTAAGATCAAAATGTTGGCAGATTCAGTTCTTGGGAAAGATACTCTCACTGGTTTGTAGACAGCCACCTTTACCCTGTAGTCTCACATGGCAGGTAGAGAAAGCTCTCGTGTCTCTTCCTCTTTTTTAAGGGTATTAATAACATCGTAGTGGCCCCACCCTTTCGACTTAATCTAACCCTAATTACTTCTTCAAAGCATCACTTCCAAATACCATTACATTTGGGATTGGGGCTTCAACATATAAATTTTGGGCAGGGGAGGACACAAACATTCAGTCCATAGGACAGGCCTAACCCTTTGGAGGATGAACAGTTACCACTTCTGCCCTCTTGGAGCCCAGAGCTGACAAGTAATAAATCCAATTACCCCGTTGGAGAGAACTCTTGCAGAGGCAGCATAGGTAGGGAGAGAGACACAGCTGAGCCAAGCCTTTCGGCAGTCCCTGCCAAGTTAGTAGGCATGTGAGTGGATCTATCTTGAATCTTCCAGACCAGTTCAACCACCAACTAAATACTACGGATTGACCGTGTCAATGCCACATGGACCAAAAACATTGTCTCAGCCAGCCCTGCCTAAATTCTCAACCTAGGGTATTGTAAGAGATAATAATAAACTGTTTTAGCAAGCCACTAGTTTTGTAATGATTTGTTATATAACAATACCTAACCAAAACAAGAGAGAAACACAATTCCCTCTCTTCACATTACCACCTTTTCTGTATGTCCCTCGATATTTCCTTTGCCTATAAGTATCTTTTAGTACTCCGGCTAAGTGGCTGTGGTTGTGGCTGTGACCTCTGGGGTGTATGTAGAGTGTTTGATTATCATCATACAAACAACTCCAAGTACTTGTCCAAGAATTAGGATTTCTAGGTTACTTTGCTACCAGAGTGAGCTCATTCAGGGTCACTGGGAAAGACCAAAATGTTAAATAGGCAATTTCATCTCTTTATGGCACTTTCTGCTTTTTTTCATCTTGGGTCCTGAGCTTCTGTGTGACAAGTAAGATCACTCTACAGAGACCATGTGAAGATGAAATATAACTTCTGTATCATCACTGGATTAATACAAGCTCTACTCTAACCTATTCTAAGTCAAAAGGTAAGTGTTGTGTCTCATACTTTTACGTGGAAGACTGATTCCTGATTAATTTTTGTCCCAGGTATAAAGCTATAAAATATGATGGAGAATGTGGTTAGACGCGTATAGGAGGGTGAGGGACAAAACTGCAGTGTATCCCAGGATTCCTCAGTCCATCCATTTGATTCATGAATACTCATTCCTAAATTGAAGAATCTTGAAACAGAGATTTATTTATTGAGGGTGTTGTGGCCATGTTATGCTCTTTCCCCATGGAAAAATTATCTATTTAGAGCTCCCACTTTGGGTATATTTTCTGAAAACTTTTGCAAGTCTCAAAGCATGATCTGAACAAGCAGATTACACAGTACATTATTTCTAATCAATGAACAGGACTCAATCCTGATAAAATGATCTTCCTCCACTGGGACTGATCTTCACTGGCCTATTTCCCTCACTATTACTTCATCAAAAGTAGGGGCTTATTTTCTATCGGTTCATTTGTCCAGGAAATCAAAAGATTTAGTTACTATGAATCCAACTGTTTTTTAAAATACTTCAGGGTATGTCATTTATCGCTAACCAACACACTTTCACTATCAGCAGTCACCAGTGCAAGATTATTTTAACTACCAAATGTGGTTGATACCTACACTCTCCCCATTTCTTAAGGTGTGAAAATAATGGATATTTAAGAAATCACACATGCACACAAAGAGTTACTTACACACACACCAACAATTAGTATGGCTGGGGCTGTTAATGTGAATATCTTAGTGTTTTCATCCCCTTTCTTTTTTTTTTTTAAGATTTTATTTATTTATTTGAGAGAGAGAGAATGAGAGATAGAGGGCACAAGAGGGAAGAGGGTCAGAGGGAGAAGCAGACTCCCTGCTGAGCAGGGAGCCCGATGTGGGACTCGATCCCGGGACTCCAGGATCATGACCTGAGCCGAAGGCAGTCGCTTAACCAACTGAGCCACCCAGGCGCCCTTAATCCACTTTCTTATTCTAGTCTCCAGCTACCAAGAGATAGTTCTGGTATAATAGAAGCAATGATACCCTGCCTGAAGAACACATTTGAAGTCAATCTCTCAAGAGTCAGAGGCAACGAAGTAAGCCAATTCAGAAAGGCAAGCCAAAGACATAGACAATCTGTTACACTTAGACCCTTGGTGAATAAACAGATGGCTGGGATTGTGCAGAAGTATGCTCAGGGCCTGCAGATCTAATAACCAGAAAAGTCAGCAAGGGCAGCTGAGTTGAACTGTTGGTGACAAAGGCTGGAGGCTTGTTGAAAATTAGGCAACCTCCGGGCTTTTCTGAACTAGAGGAATAGATTTTTCACCAACCCTTGAACTTTTAAAATGCAACATTCAAGAAATACATTGTACAGAGGGAAACAAATTTGGAAAGGACACTAATCACTGTGTTTCAGGAACCAAGGATGGCTGGACTATCCTTAGTCATGGAGGGCTGTCTGAAGCTTAGGTCACCTGAGTGCATGTACGTTAAACCTTGTGATTGCTTAATTATTGCATTTCAGATACTTGAGGAGCCAACAGGTTGGTATAAAGAAACTTTTCGGTTATGGGAAAATATAAGATAGTCTCTGAAAAGTAGAGACATGGAAGAACATCAACAGAGCAGGAGAACAGATATAAGTATCTGGCAGAAGCAGATTCTCTGTGAAGCTAAGGATGCTGTAGCTTCAAGGTCCTGCACTTGCTGGTGATTTTTTCAAGGGCCTCAACCAATGTGTCCACATGATCCTGTGTTTTGTAAAATTTGCACATTAAGATTACTTTTTGTAGTTTAGTTTCTTCACATTGTGACATGCCTTCTGTCACATTTTCCTTCTGTCAGTTGCCACTGGTGTAGCCAAAGAAACTTTTGGGATATGACTAAAGTGAAGGTGAATTGGGAAACATTTACTTTGGATTTATTGGGAGATATTTGTGAGGTTTTCAGCCATGTCCACGAAGAAAAGTTATTTCTAATCATCCACACAGCAATGGTTCCACAAAAAGTCCTGTAGTTCATCATTCTGTCTGACCTAGTGTTGTGACAGGGAAACACAGGACCGGAGTTATTACTGTCACATGAATGTGCTCTAAGGAACTCAGCATTAAAGGTTTGTGAACAGAAGAAACAAAGTTTGAAATCTATGAGGCTAGGAGCTGGTCTGTGAGAAATTTGTCTACTCATTAAGTCATATAACGTTGTAATGGGAGGATTTGGTTTCCACTGATGCCTGTCAAAGTAGAATATATTTGATAATACAGTATACACCATTATAAATGCACCATACCCTTTTTCCTGTTTTGATGGGAGTCATGCAAAAAGGAATTAATCTAAATTCTTAGTGACGCATGTCAAGGGAGGGGAAAAGAACTTGTAGTGTTATTACCAACACCTAGTTATGTTTGGGAAGTTGTACATTTGCCCAACCAAGCCATTGGATTGTGTCTTAATGTATCCATTTGGATGAGACAACAAAGCATCCCCACTTTGTTGGAACAAATTTTCTGAGAGAATTAAACAGTTTAGCAAAACAGCACATTCAGCAAAGCAAGAAAAAAAAAACAAGTATTCTAATGACAATTCATCTAATACTTCTTCCAAAGTATGTGCAGTAAGAGTGATGTGAGTATACATTAGTTTAACTCACTTACAGGGTAGCAGTAATTTATAATGCATTGAATTGTTGATCTGTGTCTTCTTGCTTGACAAACATAGACACAGTTCAACCTGAATCTTACTAGCTATTTGAACTTGTGCAAGTCATGGAACCACTCTGGGCCTCTGTTTCCTTATCTCTTGAATGGAAATAACATTTATTCTCCTCACATGTCAGGGTGTATTAAGAGAAATCTGGCACACTATTTATTATAAGTATGTGTGTATTGCAAAGTATTGTCCAGTGTTAATCGTAAGTCTTCAGTGGTGATGGTTTAAAAAGGAAAGTGTTACCTCATTCTATACCTCCAGGATTATCCCCACTTCTGGACAACCTGACTATATTTTAGTCTCAGCACAAGTAGGTTTATTTCTCAAGACACAATTTTTAAATTTACCTCAAATCAACCAGTACAAAAGTATAAAAAGAAAAAAAAAGACTTAAAAAATAATGCATTGCGTATGAATTTTTTTGAAATTCTTCCCAGGGTATAGCAATTAAGTCTGCTTCCTGGTTTATCCTGAAGATAAGTTAAGCCTATTCATAGTGGCTTTATCTAAAGGAAAACACTGTCCCTTATACGGAAATAGTGATTTTTCTACCTAAGATTGAACTCAAGACATCTATTATATCTCAACTATGGATGTTAATTCAGAGATATGTGAAAAGCAATGAATGGCATTCTGATATACAAGTGCATTAGCAGAGAAAACTAGCTGCTAAGGGCTCTCATCCAGTGGAAATTCCTTAATGCATTTATCATGACCCAGGTCTAGAAACAATATTTTCAGGGCTTTAGTGTTGATCAGACTTCAGGATGTTGGCCCACACTAAGCAACTCCCAGGATACTTTAGAATAAAACCAGATGCCCATCTATTAATTTACAATGAGAAACACAACAGTCTACTTGATTGGAGAGTCAGCTCAGCCACACTAGTACATTCTCTCCCTGTGGAAAAATGCCAAAGGAAGTCAACTACAGTTAGAAAAGCCTGGTGAGGGAGTTAGCTGAATGACTCAAATATGATAGCCCAAAGCAGCTGTGTCTCTTGGGATGGCTAGCCCATAGCAGGATCCGAAGGGGACCTTGCATAAATCTTGGCTAAATCAAATAAAAAGTTACTAACAGTTGTGCATAGCGCAATGATCAGAGAGAAGAAAGTGTTGTGTTTGCATTCTTCTGTCCCCTAGAAAGTGTAGAGAAAGAATGCTAACTTGTAAATGTTAGGATTACTGCACAATATAAAAGAGTAAAATAATTAAAAGCAAGATTTATATGTCAATATTAAAGATACACCATAGAAACTGAGGAAGGGTAATGAGTAAATTCATAAATTACAGTTCATGATTTCATTAAAGGAGTTAATTTATGGATGAACTGATTTTGATAGAAGATTATCTATAAATCAAAGTTCTAGGTGTGAGAAAGGACTTATTTATATATAAATAAGATATGGTCATCTTTATTAAAATTCACCAGTAAGTAAAATTCTCTTGTACTTTCATTTCTTGTGAATGTCTGAATTTTTAATTCATTATTTTTCATACCAGGAAACCAAATTAAATCCATATTTTCACTTGCTAACATCTATAATCAAGAGTTAGGCAATTATTTAGTGAAAACTATAAATGTGTGATCATATTTATATGTTTAGTAATTATTTATTGAAAATGTATACTAATATTTATAATCTTGACAACTTATTCATTCTGCTCCTTGACCTATGTCATAGAGATGATTCTCTGACATAAATTGAAAAAAAGAAAAAGTTATCAGGACAGCTACTGCTCTGAGAGGGGAGATTTATATGGGAAAAATGTTATGCTAAAAATTTTCTGCTTTTGACCAAGATCTTTCTAGCCTATGTCCATACTGAAGGAAATAGGTTTTACAGTGAACACCTAAGCATTAAAAAGGGAGTCATTCAGGAAGAAAGGAAATGAGGAGATTATTTAGGCCTACATTTTTGTCTAAGACAGCAGTCCATGGAGTCCATGACATGGCTTAAAGGAAATCTGTGAGGTCAAAAGATCTAGTATGCAAGATTATAGTGCAACAAAGAACAAAAAGATCATTGACAATAGTTTCAAATTCCACATTATTACCAACCTTTAAGAAATTGCCACTTGCCCCTTTGAGCATAATGATGAAGAGGTATACATACAATTATCTGAAAAAACTGTTACTATATTCCTCCCTTCTGAAACTTCATACCTGTATAAGGGTAGATTTTATCCATAGACATCAGCCAAAACTATACATTGCTACAGCTTAAATGCAGAAGCAGATATGATGTTCAAATTCTCTTCTATTAAGCCAGACTGAGATTTTATTTATTTATTTATTTATTTATTTATTTATTTATTTGAGAGAGAGTGAGCACAAGAGCATGAGGGGTTGCAGATGGAAAGGGAGAGTCAGAGAATCTCAAGCAGACTCTGTGCTGAGTGTGGACCCTGACATGGGGCTCGATCTCATGACCCTGAGATCATGACCTGAGCCAAAACCAAGAGTCGGACACTTAACCAGCTAAGCCACCCAAGCACCCCAGACTGAGAGATTTTAAAAAATATAAAGCAATGTCATTCTTCTCACTAATTTTCATTTTTTAAATGTAGTTATTATTTCTCAAAAAAAGTTACAAAAATATTTAATGGGTTTATTATTGTCATTTTAAATGAATTGATAAATATTTTGTAAAAATTTCTCAGATTTAATTGCTAATATGGTAACTATAGATAGTGCTAATGCATATATTTATTTATTAACATATAATGTATTATTTGTTTCAGGGGTACAGTTTTGTGATTCATCAGACTTACACAACTCAAAGCGCTCACCATAGCACATACCCTCCCCAATGTCCATCACACAGTCACCCCATCCCTCCCACCCCCATCTACTCCAGCAACCAGAAAGTTGAGTTCTACCCAACTTTCCTAGTTTCAAAGCACTGTGGTCTGAAAATATGCAGGGAATGATCCCAACCTTTTGGTACCAGTTGAGACCCAGGATGTGATCTATTCTGGAGAATGTTCCCTGTGTACTACAGAAGAATGTGTATTCTGTTGCTTTGGGATGGAATGTTTTGAATATATCTGTGAAGTCCATCTGGTCCAGTGTGTCATTTAAAGCCTTTATTTCCTTGTTGATCTTTGGCTTAGATGATATGTCCATTTCAGTGAGGGGGTGTTAAAGTTCCCTACTATTATTGTATTTTTGTCAATGTGTTTCTTTGATTTTGTTATTAATTGGTTTATATAATGGGCTGCTCTCATGTTAGGGGCATAGATATTTAAAACTGTTAGATCTTCTTGTTGGATAGACCCTTTAAGTAGGATATAGTGTCCTTCCTCATCTCTTATTATAGTCTTTGGTATAAAAAATCTAATTTGTCTGATATAAGGATTGCCACCCCAGCTTTCTTTTGATGTCCATTAGCATGGTAAATGGTTTTCCACCCCCTCACTTTCAATCTGGAGGTGTCTTTGGATCTAAAATGAGTCTCTTACAGACAGCATATCAATGGGTCTTATTTTTTCATCCAATCTGATACCCTGTGTCTTTTGATTGGGGCATTTAGCCCATTTACATTCAGGGTCAGTATTGAAAGATAGGAATTTAGTGCCATGGTATTGCCTGTAAGGTGACTGTTACTGTTTATTGTCTCTGTTCCTTTCTGGTCTATGTTACTTTTAGGCTCTCTCTTTGCTTAGAGGACCCCTTTCAATATTTCTTGTAGGGCTGGTTTGGTGATTGCAAATTCCTTTAGTTTTTGTTTGTCCTGGAAGCCTTTTGTCTCTCCTATTTTCAATGACAGCCTAGCTGGATATAGTATTCTTGGCTGCATATTTTTCTCATTTAATGCTCTGAATATATCATGCCAGTACTTTTTGGCCTGCCAGGTCTCTATGGAGAGGTCTGCTCCAATCTAATGTTTCTACTGTTGTAGGTTACAGACCTCTTGTCCCGAGTGGCTTTCAGGATTTTCTCTTTGTCTCTGAGACTTGTAAGTTTTACTATTAGATGCCAGGGTGTTGACCTATTTTTGTTGATTTTGAGGGTGGTTCTTTTTGCCTCCTGGATTTTGATGCCTGTTTCCTTCCCCAAATTAGGGTAGTTCTCTGCTATAATTTGCTCCAATATACCTTCTGCCCCTCTCTTCTTCTTCTGGGATCCCAATTCTTCTAATACTGTTTTGTCTCATGGTATCACTTATCTCTCGAATTCTGCCCTCGTGATCCAGTAGTTGTTTATCTCTCTTTTTCTCAGATTCTTTATTCTCATCATTTGGTCTTCTATATCACTAATTCTCTCTTCTGCCTCATTTATCCTAGCAGTCAGAGCCTCCATTTTTTATTGCACCTCATGAATAGCCTTTTTGATTTCAACTTGGTTAGATTTTATTTCTCCAGAAAGGGATTCTCTAGTATCTTCTGTGCTTTTTCCAAGCCCAGCTAGTATCTTTATAATTGTCATTCTGAACTCTAGTTCTGACATCTTACTCCTGTCTGTATTGATTAGGTCCCTGGCAGTCAGTACTGCCTCTCGTTCTTTTTTTTTGAGGGGAGTTTTTCCATCTTGTCATTTTGTCCAGAGGAGAATAGATGAATGAGGGAACAAAATGCTAAAGGGGCAACAACGCCCCCAGAAAAACATACACTAAACAAATCAGAAGAGACCCGAAACTGGGGGGCGGGGAGAAAAAGAATAGAAAGAATATGATCAGGCTGGTGAATAGAACAGAGACACACACTAGATTCTGGGTGTATTTTGGTCTGTTAGAAGAAACTGCCTCCCAAAATTGTAAAGAAAGAAAAACTAATATATATATATATATATATATATATATATATATATATATACACAAAAATAAGGGTAAATATGATGAAGGGATGGAATATGACTGTAAAAATGAAAATTAAAAAAGATTTTAAAAAGGCATTGATAGGAAGTTGGTTGAAAAAAGAAAGAAGAAAAATTAAAAAAAAAAGGAAGAGAGAATGTGATCAGGTGAGAGACTAGAATAAAGCCATACACTAGATTTAGGGTATATTTTGGTGTGTTAGAAGAAACTGTATCCCAAAATTTTTAAGAAAGAAAAAAATATATACAAAAAATAAGGTTAAATATAATGAAAGGATAGAATATGACTGTAAAAATGAAAATTAAAAAAGATTTAAAAAGGTGATTGATAAGATGTTGGTTGAAAAGGAATGAAAAAAAATTTTAAAAAAAGAGAAAATTAAAAAAATTAACCTTGAAAGACTAAAAAATCATGGGAAAAAAGCCTTGAATTCTATGTGTTGTATTCCCCTAATGCTGGGGTTTTGACGTTGTCACTGATCGGTCAACTTGGACTTGGCTGGCTGTTCTTGCTGATCTTCTGCGGGAAAGGCCTGTTGCCGTGGTTCTCAAATGTCTTTGCTGGAGGCGAAACTGCCCCGCCCTTGCCTGTCCGGGCTAAGCAATCTGCTCAGGTTTGCTCTCGGGAGCTTTTGTTCCCTGCAAGCTTTCCGTACAGCTTGGGAGGAGGAGACTGAAAATGGTAGCCTCCCGATCTCCGCCCCAGAGGAGCCGAGAACTCGGGGCCCCGCTCCTCAGTGCGCCCTCAGAGAAAAGCAGTCACCCCCTTGTCCCCGGTCTCCGGCCGCACTCCGTGCTCACCCAGCCTGTGACCGAGCGTTTCTATCTCTGGCACCCGACCCCGTGTGGAGTCTCCAAACCCAGCAGATCCCTGCAGTGCGCTCCCGTGCCGCTCCTCCCGGAGGAGGAAGGGGAGTCTCCCCGGCTCTGCCGCTTGTTGGGTCCCTGCTGGAGGAGCAGTGGCCCGACCGGGCCGCGGATCATGGTTTATGGCCACCCCGAGCTGAGAGCCCGCCTCGGCTCCATCTCTGCAGCTGGCTTCCCCGCTCCAATACCTGGGAGCTCTGCCGCACTCAGGCCCCCTGGTCTTTCTGTGACCCCAAGGGTCCTGAGACCAAAGGTTCCACCCCCCACTTAGCCCCTGGAGTGACATCCCTTAGCGGAGCAGACTTCTAAAAGTTCCAATTTTGTGCTCCGTGGCTCTATCATTTGCCGGTAGCGGCTGATGGAGGCTCCCGCCCCCACCCCTCCCTGAGATATATCTTCCCGTATATTGCCTCAGATTCACTTCTCTGCACATCCTACCTTCCAGAAAGTGGTCGCTTTTCTGCTCAGAGGGTTGCTGCTATTCTTTTCTTCCATCTCCTGTTGAGCTTGTAGGTGTTCAGAATGGTTTGATCCCTATCTAGCTGAATTCCTGGGACCAGAAGAAATGTAGGTCTCCTACTCCTCTGCCATCTTGCTCCTCCCCCGCTTCAGTTCTAATGCATATTAATAAAAGTTCTTTTGGGTCCTCAACGATTTTGATCAGAGAACAGGGTTCATGAGACCAGAGAGTTTGGATAATAATTAATATAGGACTCAAATGAAACATGTTAAGTAGAAATCGTTAAAGTTTACATTTCTTTTGCTTATAAGGTCCTTATCATGGAAGGGCCAAGCCATGTCAAGTGAAAAGAAACAAGAGAATTGGTTAATCAGGACTGTCTGGTCTGGATTTCAACAGAGAAAAATGAAAGAAAGGCTTTGATATGGGTGTGTGCTGTGTCTCATTAGGATTTTAGAGCAGAAAAGATGAGTTATAAATACAAAGAGGAAGGGAATTATTTTTTCCCTTGCGTCCCTTTTGTACTTTAGCCCCCAGAAGCTGGGTAAGTCTAGAAAAAAGTGACAGGATCTTTTAAGAGACACTGAAACAAAATTCTATGCTGGACACTGAAAGACATGAACTAAAACATGCCACATGAGGTCCATCTCTAGGAGCCTGGTCTCCCCATAACCTGAAGGATTGCCAGGCTACAGAATCAGATACTTTAGCAACAGCTTCATCATGCTCCTCCCGAACATCATGGCTTGGAATTAAGGCCTTACTAAATAGTTGATGAATACTTTAGTTCTGAAGTTAAAAGGCGGTGCCAGTAGAAATTTAAAAGAAAGTATGAATGTAAGAACAAATAACAAGTAAATATTAAAAAGAAATGTTTGAGTTTTACTGATTAGGCTCAATGCTGCTGAAAATCCTGTTTCCCTACTCCTCTCTCTTTCATCTTCTGTATCAGTGTTATTCAAATGAAATATAATGCAAGTAGAAATAAAATGTATACCACAAAAGTAATTTTGAATTTTCTAGTAGTCACATTCAAAAAGTAAAAAAACAAAACACAAAAATGTAAAATAAATTATGAGATTAATTACTAATTTTATTAACCTATCTAGAATATTATTCCAATATGTAATCAAGAGAATTTCATGAGATAATGTATATTCTTTCCTTCATACTAAGTCTTCAAAATATGGTATATATTATCCATTTACAACATGACTTAATTTGAACTAGTTATTTTTCAAGTGCTCAATAACAACATAAGACTTGTAGCGAACATACTAGGCAGCTCACTTCTGCGTAGTCATAATTTTAGACTTCCATAAGCAGCTTTACCTAGAGGTCGTAAACGGCCTCTTTATGATCTTTATTGCTTTTATTTTCCTTCTTTTCATGGTGCTAGCAAAGCACATAGATGTCACAATTCTCAGTTTCCTTTCTACTGGGTATTTGAAGTTGGCACTTGTACAGATTTTTGGATCTCAAACTCTCTTTTTTCTGAAGTGTTTAAATATAGGTATTAAAATGTTTTTTCTAATTTATCTTAACCCAGGGATTAAACATATCACTGCTCCCTCTCTTAGTCCATTCTGGTGTTTTGTTTTTGTTTTTGTTTCCCTTTGAGGCCTAGGTAAGATGGTACTAACTTTCTCCAACATGAAACTTCTATTCCATTTGTTCTTACTGTTCTAAGACAAGTAGGAGCTATGGATTTAATACATTTTGAAATTTAATGTTTGACTTAGATGATCTGTTCTGAAATAAATGATTAGGAAACATTTAAGTACTTTTATTATGGTATTTTGGGTCTCTGCTCACCTTTTGGGTTTTGGTAAGTTGTCTTTTATTATTTCATTTATTCATTCATTTCACAATTATTCATTGAAGTCACTGTGTTTCAGGCAATGGCAATCTCTATTTCCTTTCCTGCTATGAAGAATCAATTATATTTTTTAAATTGTTAACTTTGAATTAATTTATACTTACAGAAAATTTGCAAAAATAGTTTAGAGAGTTCCCATATATCCCTCATCCATCTTCTCCTAAAGTTAACATTTTACATAAGAATGATCATAATCGGTACATTAATATTGGCTCAATACTATTTCCTGAATCATAAATCTTATTCACATTTCAGCAATTTTTTCACTAATGCCCATTTTTCTGTTCCAGGATCCAATGTCATATTTCCTATTGTATTTAGTTGTTTTGTCTTCTTAGTCTCTTTCGATATCTGATGGTTTCTGAGTCTTTGTCTTTTGTCATCTTGATACTATTGATATGTACTAGTTAGTTACTTTGTAGATGGTCCTCAATTTGGGTTTGTCTAATGTTTTTTCATGATTTGAATGAGGTTATACATTTTTGTCAAGAATACCACAGACATGTTGTGCCCTTTGTGCATCATATCAAAGACTTCATTATGTCAACATGTCTTATTACTGGTTCTGTTACCCGTGATCATTTGGATAAGATAATTTCCAGGTTTTTCCACTGTAAAGTTACTATATTTCCATTTGTGATTGACAAAGCTTTCTGAAGAGATAGTTTTAGACTATGCAAATTCTGCTTCTCATCTAACTTTTACCATTTTTAGACTCCAGCAGTGAAGCTAGTCTGCATCAATTATTACCGTTGTGCATGCTTAATAGTGAATTTTCTATTTACTTCTTTCTTCCTACATGTATCATTTGGAATTCTACTCTAAGAAAGAGCTGTCCCTTCTTCTCTATTTATTTGGTGATTTATCTATATCCAGATGGACCTATGGATATTTTTCTATTGCTTTTATTTTATGGGTTTAAATCCAATGCTATTATTTCTTTTTTTCCCCACAAAACTTTTCAGCTTTGATTATTTGGGGTTCCTTAAGGTTAGCTACTGTGGTCTTTCAAAAATCCCCCATTCCTTTTTTTCTAAATCACTTTATTAAAATTTAATTAACATTTGAAAAGATGTACATATTTATTGGTTTCCTGTTACCTTTAAGATAAATTTTAACCTCTTGAAAAGACAGTCTCTTCAATAAATGGTGTAGGAAAACTGGACCACTTTCTTACACCATACACAAAAAATACTCAAAATGGATTAAAGACCTAAGTGTGATACCTGAAACCATCAAACTCCTAGAAGAAAACATAGGCAGTAATTTTCTTTCACATTGGCCTTAGCAACATTTTTCTCGATGTTTCCTCAGGCAAGGGAAACAAAGGAAAAATAAACTGTTGGGACTACACCAAAATAAAAATCTTTTGCACAATGAAGGAAACCATCAATAAAACTAAAAGACAACAGCAGCACCTGGGTGGCTCAATTCTTAACCATCTGCCTTCAGCTCAGGTTACAGGCTCAGTTCATAGATCTCCTGGTCCTGGGATCAAGCCCCGAATGGGGCTCCCTGCTCAGTGGGGCTTCTGCCACTCCTTCTCCCTCTGCTCCTCCCCCTGCTCTTGTCCTTGTGCATGCTCTTTTTCTCTCTCCCTCTCAAATAAATAAATAAAATATCAAAAAAAGAACCCTCCAAAACTAAAAGACAACATACTGAATGGGAGAAGATATATGTAAATGATATATCCAATAAGGGATTAATATCCAAAATGTACAAAGAACTCATACAACTCAACATCAAAAAACCACATATAATCTGTTTAAAATGGGCAGAGGACCTGAATAAACATTTTTCCAAAGAAGACATACAGATGGTCAACAGACCCATGAAAAGATGCTCACCATCATTCATTATCAGGGAAATGCAAACCAAAACCACAGTGAGATAACACCTTACACCTGTCAGAATGGCTAGTATAAAAAGACAAGAAATAACAAGTGTGAGTAAGGATGTGGAGAAAAAGGAACCTAATGCACTATTGATGGGAATGTAATTGCTACTGTGGAAAACAGTATGGAGGTTCCTCAAAAAATTAAAAATAGAAATACCATACAACCCAGTAATTCCACTACTAGGTAGTTAGCCAAAGGAAACAAAAACACTAATTCAAAATGATATATGCACCCTTATTTTTATTGCAGCATTATTTACAATAGCCAAGATATGGAAGCAACCCAAGTGTCCACTAATAGATGAATGGATAAAGAAGACACAGCACACATCCATCTCAAAGCCTCTCTTTTATTTTTCTCTTTTGAAATCCAGACCACAGACAGTCCTGGTTAACCAATTCTTTTTTGTTGCTTTTCATCTGATACTACTTGGCTCTTCCATGACATGGGCCTTATAAGCAAGAGATTTAAACTTCATCATTCATACTTAACAACATGGAGAGACCTAGAGGGTATTATGCTAAATGAAATAAGTCAGACAGAGAAAGACAAATACCATAAGATTTCACTTATATGTGGAATCTGAAGAACAAAACAAATGAACAAACAAAAACAGAAACAAACCCAAAATACAGAGAACATACTGATGATTGCCAGAGGGTAATGGGGTGGGGGAGGGGCAAAATGGATGAAAGGGAGTGGGAGATACAGGTTTCCACTTATGGAATAAATAAGTAATGGGACTGAAAGGTACAGCATAGGGAATATAGTCAATGGTACTGTAATAGTGTTGTATGGTGACAGATGGAAGCTACACGTGTGGTGAGCATAGCATAACATATAGACTCCTTGAATCACTATGTTGTACACCTGAAACTAATGTAACATTGTGTGTCAACTATAGTTCAATTAAAAACAGAAAGAAATGAGCTTTCTAGAGCAGACATATAAATATTATATAAATGTGAATTATAAAATTAATAAATAAATATAAAATTGTCTCATAAAAAAGATAAATTTCAAACCTCTCATATGGCATGCAAAACCTCTTATGATCTCATGATTGCTTACTACTTAGTCCTACTTAGTCTCATTTTCTTTTCTTTCTTTTTTTATTTAGTCTCATTTTCTATCAATGCTCATCCACAAACATACACACCATGATAAATTAAATGAGCCATGTTTCTTCTTCTCCTTAGGCATTTGCATATGCTGTCCCTCAGCCTGGAACATTCTATTCACCTCCAAACTTTGCCTCCAACAACCCCTACTTTCCCCTTTTACCCTCCAAGTAGTGACAAGTTTATAGAACAAGTGACACTCTCATATACCACTGATCCAAGTGTAAATTGGGACAAACATGTTGCAAATCTCTTAGGCAGTGCTACTAAGTCTGAACACATGCATATGACCCAGCTGTTCTATATTTATATATATATTTATTTATCTATAAAGCCAACACCAATTCCTATATCTGTTCACTAAGAAACGCAGGAATAAGAACGCTCATAGCAGTATGGTTTATTCATTCTCACTATATCTACTTAGTGTTTCTTCCAGGATTAGCTTTCCTGATGTGTCACATCATCCTCCCATCCTGGTGGCATTAGTATCTCTGTTGTATCCTTCCATATTTAACATGTTTTACTGAAATGATTGTTAAATGTTTATCTCTGTATATCATCTGTCCCATGAAGATGGGGGGGGTTGTATTAGAATTATTTGCAGTTTTCTTCTCACTCTGTCTCTTCTCTGGTTTCTAAAGACAAACAACTGAAAAAAAACCCCAAGTTTTAGATACTTAATTACTGACTAAAAGAATCTTAGTAATCAGAAACAAGATAGATTTCTGTAGATCATGGGGACTTTGTTTTTAGACAACTTAATATGACAATAGCCTGTCCATCTTTTAATTGCTATATTCTTTGAGCTTTTAGAAAGATTAATTTTATCCCCATGTTCTTAAAGTCCTACATCTCAAGAATGTTTTTATTTTTAAATTTATTTTTTCCCAAACATAACTATATTATGTAAATACAAACATATACTTAATCTTCACACCATAAAACCCTGAATTAAGTCTTTAAAAATGTCTTTCCAACAGAAAAACACACACAAAAAATTTCAATATACTGCTACCAAAATATTTATGAAGGATTGTTAATAATAACCTATCTTCCACATGTTTTTCTTATATTGAGATATATAGTTACCTTTAAAGAAATAGATAGTATACACTTGTAAAATCCATAGAAAATTGTCAATAAAAGAACCATATAAGAAGTTCCTTTTTACTGTGTTTATTGATTTTATTTTAGAGAAAATATAAGAGGTGAAATGCAAGGTGCTGTGGTTTGTAATGTAGCAACAATAAAGATAAAATCATAAAAGAGAATGTTTGGGTTGGCTTCTGAAGAATTAGGAGGCCCATGGGGTAGTTTTCAGTACACTCTCCAACCTAAACATTTAGTATCACTTTTGGAATATTTCTCTTCTATACTTTTAATTCAATTCATTTGTACACTACCAAATATAAATTTAAATATTGTAGTTTTAAAAATGTAGACATAAAAGAAAATGTAAATGATGTGGAGTATTTCCATTAGAATGCACAATATTGTTGGTAAACTTCCATTCAAGAATCCAAAGTTGAGGTAATATGCAAAACAATATGTAACAAGAAGCTGGATAGTGGGTTGACAAAGTGACTTTCCCAAGGGGACTTAAGTGTATTGCTTTTTCACTGTGGTCAAAACCACAGATGAAAGTAAGAAGTAGTTTGAAACTCCTACTTCCATAAAATAATACTAAGGGCAGTAAATGAATCTTGACAATATGGGATCTATTTCTTTCCACATTCATCCAGCATGGTCTCAGTGTCCTTAATCATATGACTAGGCAGCAGGGCTTTATGTGCTCTGGGAGAATCCAAGAAACACAAACTATCTCATCATCAAAGGGACTTGAGTAGTGCTTACTACTAGTAGGAAAAAACATTAGGACAAGTACTATCTTAAACCAACTGAAAGAGCAACTCATACACTATGACATATAAACCAATTTGAGGAAGTCAGTGAGGGTAGGGAAGAGGAGTTTACTGAATATACTCCCCATACCACCCCCATGCCCACTTTCTGGAGAACTGGAACAAGTGATTCTCTTTACACAGACTGAGAATGATTTTATTCAAATAATTTATAGAAATGACTGAAAAAATAAAAAATACATGGATCTGGATTTCACTATGAAAACGGAGATTCCTGCAAAATTCTAATTTTTGAATATACACACAGATTACTTGTGATCATTAAATGATAGGGTAAAGAGTCTATTGGACCCACATCATCTCTGACAGAAAAAAGCACAACTTGCACTAGAATTGTTATATGGGGTTCTTTTCTAACTCTCTCCATGAAAAAGACCTATACATTTCCTAGGTAATAGGGAAAAAAATAAGTTAAAAGTTAAATAAAATGTCACATTCCAAAGTGGATAGTGAAGAGAAAAACTACACATCTAGAACATAGCTTATTAAGTAGATTTAGAAATGATTTTTTAAAACTTTTTAAATGAAGTATAGTTGCTATATAATAATATTATATTAGTTTCAGGTGTACAACACACTGATTCAACCATTATATACATTACAGAATGCTCGCTATGGTAAGTGGAGTCATCGTCTGACACCGTAAAAGCTTATTACAATATTATTATTATTTTAAGATGTTATTTATTATTTATTTATTTTAGGGATAGAGAGAGTGCGGAGGGAGGACCTGAGGGAGAGGGACAAACAGACTCTGTGCTGAGCACAGAGCCAAACGCAGGGCTCCATCCCAGGACCGGAGATCATGACCTGAGCCGAAATCAAGAGTCGGATGCTCAACCGACTGAGCCACCCAGGCGCCCCAAAACTTATTACAATATTCTTGACTATATTCCCTATGCTGTACTTTTTGTCCCCATGACTTATTTATTTTGTAACTGGAATTTTGAACCTCTTAATCTCTTTCTCCTATTTCGCCCATCCCCCAATGCCCCTCCCCTCTGGCAACCACCAGTTTTCTCTGTGTTTACGATTCTCTTTCTGTTTATTTTTGATTGTTTGTTCATTTGTTTTGTTTTTTAGATTAATGATTTTGAAGAGTCTCTTATGCTTCATTTTATTTTAGTATTTGAATTTCTTTTTCGTTTTAGTTTTCTTAAATTTGAATTCCAGTGTGATTAACATACAGTGTTATATTTGCTTCAGGTGTACAATGTAGTGATTCAACAATTCCATATATTACTCAGTGCTCATCAATGTAAGTGTACCCTTAATCCCCTTCACCTTTTTCACCCATCCCCCCACCCGCTTCCCCTCTGGTAACTATCAGTTTATTCTCTCAAAATTAGGAGTCTATTTTTTTGGTTTATCTCTCTTTTTTTCTTTGCTTATTTGTTTTGTTTCTTAAATTCCACATATGAGTATTTGGATTTATTTTTCTTATAGAAATTTAGAACCCATTTAGCATTTTTAATCAAGACTATGATGTGATTAGATTTGTGCATTAGAAAGAGAAGTCCTCTGACAGTGGAGGATAGTAGCAGATGCTGTCAGTGCCTGGCCCATGTCCACTTGGTACTCACCATTTCAGTACATGCCAAGGGCATCCTTTAGAAAGCATCAGCAGCTCTCCACTGAAGGCTTTCTCCATCCATGGGGTAGGCCCAAACTGCCAGAGAATTAATATCTCCCTCTGCCAATAACAGTGGAGAGTGAGAGGATAAATACCACAGCCTCCTTTATCCTCCAGTAAATGACCATGGGCCTGGTTCCCCATATGGATTGAGCCCAACTTAATCTCATGAGTTTGCTGCTTAGTAACAAATTATTTATTGGTTTATTTCCTTCCATCTCTCACTTTTTCATCCCCCTACTAGGGTTTCCATAATTTGGGATCACCTCCCAAATAAACAGCTTTCATGCAAATTCTCATTTCAGTATCTGTTGTTAGGGATACCCAAACTAAGATAGTTGGAAGTGACAGTGCTTTTAGGAAGCTGACTTTAAGAATGAATCCTGGAATCACATCAATTGCTGGTTAGATAGAAGCAAGGACAATACTGCTAGTAGTAAGTGGAGTAGTGATCATCCCTGGAGTGTTTTAGCCTTATAAAACAAAGAATCTCTGAAATGGAAATTTGGGAAGATATGAGGCAAAGGATATATATTTGATTATGTAATAGCTCTAGTACTTGCATTTGGAAGATATGAAGACAATGGTAATTAATACAAACATTAATACTGTTTTGGAAGATATATCCATGTATTAAGAACGCAAGGAGGGGGCGCCTGGGTGGCTCAGTCGTTAAGCGTCTGCCTTCGGCTCAGGTCATGATCCCAGGGTCCTGGGATCGAGCCCCGCAACGGGCTCCCTGCTCCGCGGGAAGCCTGCTTCTCCCTCTCCCACTGCCCCTGCTTGTGTTCTCTCTCTCGCTGTCTCTCTCTGTCAAATAAATAAAATCTTAAAAAAAAAAAAAGGAACGCAAGGAGGAAAACATGCAATTCAAGAGTATAAATCTTATGGTGAATAAAGAGGGAAGGTATGTGAAGAGGGGTACACAAGGGCTTAAAGTGTTTTAACATTTTCTGTATTGTTAGTTGGTTGGAGGTGGTTTGTTTTCTTCCTTTGTGTATGTCTCTAATTTTCAATAATAAAAAAAGAAAAAAACAGCAACAGAAAACAAAGCCATAGTCACAACAGTACATAAACAAGCTGGAAAGACAAAGGATAATTCCTACATTTAGAAACAATCCCTACATTTAACATTTAACTGCTCAGCAGGGAGTCCGCTTCTCCCACTGCCCCTCCCCCTACCCATCCGCGTGCATGAGTGCCCTTGTGTGCATAAGTGCTCTTGCGCGTGCTTGAGTGCTTTTGCGCGTGCTCTCTCTCTCTCAAATAAATAAATAAATCTTAAAAAAAAACTCCCTACATTTAGAAATTACTTGTAATCAAGACAAATAAATTCTCAGGGTCACTCATTTAGTGGTGGATCCAGAACTAGAAAATAAAATTCCCAGATCAAAGATTATGGTTGGTTCTTTCACTATACCTTAAATATACTAAGGAAATCCCATTTAGATGGAGAACTTGTAATCTTATAGACATGGTTCTAAGAAAATGTCCACCAAGAAGTTATATATCATCTTAAAAAATTGTTTATCTGGCCATGAATGGGCTATTAACATAGAAACTGTGTTTCTTGGGCATGGAGACTTTTAATTTAAAGAGTTGAGAAGCAGTAAATAAGACAAATACACTGCAAGAAACAATTTGTTGGAGAATAAATGTAGCAAGCACTTGCAATGTAGGTACAACCATTGAAATGATGATATGAATAATATTTTAAGTTAATTCAATGTATTTGAATATCTAATCAGCCTAATACAATTTTAGTTGTATTAATATATTTTCCTGAAAATTTTGTATCCTGTGATGAGAAATGAAAGATTAATTCACCCAACACAAAGAGGAAATAACCAAGTCCCTATGTCAGGAAACATTTTGTTTGAATTTTATCTCCTCATGATTTGTACATAAAAAAGGAACAGAGGGAAGAAGATTGATTTAGCAACTCTTCCAAAAAATTAAACTTGGCTCTAGGTAATGTTGGAGTTGGGAGAAATAAAAGTATTTTAATCAAGATGTCACATAATAAAAGAATAAACCACTCGTGGGGCGCCTGGGTGGCTCAGTTGGTTAAAGCGACTGCCTTCGGCTCAGGTCATGATCCTGGAGTCCCAGGATCGAGTCCCGCATCGGGCTCCCTGCTCAGCGGGGAGTCTGCTTCTCCCTCTGACCCTCTTCCCTCTCGTGCTCTCTATTGCTCCTTCTCTCTCTCTCAAATAAATAAATAAAATCTTTAAAAAACAAAAAATAAAAAATAAAAAATAAACCACTCATATTCATTCAGAAGGCTTAGAATTTTTATTCATTTCCCCTTTTCAATTAAATTGAACTTGCACAATACATAAGGACCAAGCTAAGCAAAGTTATTCCTGATTGATGACATTACCATATTCCACCATTACTAATATTCCCTTAATATTTATATTCCACCCCTTAATCTTCTGGACTGAATCACTGTATAAATAGGTTTGAATTGTATAGAAATGAGCAGCACTTTCCTTGAAGTAAATATAAGGTGAACAAATTAAATAAAAATATCTGTCTTTAAGGTGACTGGTAGGAAACAAATCCTAAACCGTTACTGAAATCCAAGAAAACTAATTAATCTAGTGGTTTTTCTTTCCTAAAAGTAGTGGAAACTGTTAGGTCCTATTATCGACATTTCATTGGGATGAAGCTAGAAACCTACATTATCCACAAATTTTCAAAATATATTGTCTCCAGGTCATATGGAGCTTGATACAATGGTGTGTATGGATCTTTACTTGTTTACAGCCTAGGGATGACTCAAATTAATGGCAAGAAAGAGGATTAAAGACTGTTCATATCTGAAGAATCACAAAACTTGAACATCATCCCCATAAAGATATTTGGAAGACATCTTATACTGTTCAAATACAAAGGAGGGTGAATGATTTGATAGTATATAATGAATGCACTGATTTTAACACTGAGCAATGGAAGACACATTTTAATATGGAAGGAGGAAGGATTAATTTCTACTGGCAAAGACATCCTTCAAGTGCAAAGACAAGTCACTAGATTCATCCCACTATGTTTAAAAAGTCACCTCAACTAATACTGGGGTCAGGGACAATAGTCTTGTTTCTTAATTTTACAGAAAATTTTACCACTGCTTAGGGCTAAATAATATCAGAAATCTTAAGTATTTTTTTCTTTTTAGGCTCTGAGCTTCATGACTAATAAAGTATCTTTTGTCTCAAAACTTTGTACTGTAATGATGTTAAAATATTCCTACAGTATATCAAAAATTAACATGAAATAGGAATAATTCAAATTATAAAGTTAGGTCTATAAAGCACCACAGATAATTAATTAATGTTTATAAAAGTTCTTACATTATAGACATATATAATTTAATATGTTATGTTGGATTTCATAAAATATTTTTTCAAATGAGCATATGAGTAGGACTATATTTGGTTTATTATAAATGACGATTTTTGATCCAGAATTTAAAAATATAGATACTGATATATAATTCAATTTCTTTAGCTTAAATATGAAGAAAGTTTTAAAAAATATTTTCTTGGTATAGGTATTGGCATTTTGAATGGGATAATTTTGTGTGGCACTATCTTGCAGGCTACAGAAAGTTTAGGCTCCCAGCTACCTAACCCCAGAAACACAGTAGCACTTTCCAGGTATTGTGACAACCAGAACACCCTCATGTATTCAACCTCCTCATTACCCCCTTTTCTCCATTTAGGAGACAATTTCGAATACTGATTTAGATTATTCTGATGCTCTCTAATTTTATAAAAGTAAGGGAATAAGTTTCTTCTTCTTGCTGTCTTTCTCACTCTCTCTCTTCCTCAATCTCTATCTCATCTCCCCTTCCTTTCTTTTCTTTCTTATTAGAGACTGTTATTGCAACCATAATAACCAAACATCTTTTCTCATGATACTTTAAAGCAAAAGAAGTTCTTTTCTATGTATTATCTTATTCAATCATCACACTATTTGGAAAGCAGATATTATGTTTTTCTTTTGTTCGGTAAAAAAAAGAAACTAAGGCTCAGAGAAGTTAAGAAACTCTCTAAGTATATTAATGTACTGAAGGTGAAACTAGTGTCTTGGAAAACTAAAAGGCAACCTACTGAATGGGAGGAGATATTTGCAAATGACATATCTAATAAAAGGTTAGTTTCCAAAATATACAAAGAACTGATACAACTCAATACCCAAAAAACAAATAATCCAATTAAAAATGGACAGAAGACATGAACAGACATTTCTTCAAAGAAGACAGACAGATGGCCAACAGACACATGAAAAAATGTTCAATATCAAACATAATTAGGGAAATGCAAATCAAAACTACAAGATAGCAATCACACCTGCCAGAATGACTAAAATTAACAACCCAAGAAACAACAGTTGTTGGCGAGGATGAGGAGAAAGGGGAGCCCTCTTGCACTGTTAGTGGGAATGCAAACCAGTGCAGCCACTGTAGAAAATGGTATGAAGATTCCTGAAAACATCAGAATTAGAACTACCCTATGATCCATTACTCACACGACTAGGTGTTTACCTGCAAAATATAAAAACAGTAATTCAAAGGGATACATGTACCCCTTTGTTTACAACAGCATTATTTACGATAGCCAAATTAACAGAAGCAGTCCAACTTTCCATCAAATGATGAATGAATAAAGAAGATGTGGTGTATATGTATACAATGGAATATTATTCAGCCATAAGAAAGAATAAAATCTTGGCATTTGCAACTACATAGAAGGAGCTGCAGAGTATAATGTTAAGCAAAAAAAGTCAGACAGAGAAAGACAAATACCACACGACCTCACTCATATGTGTAATTTAAGAAATAAAACAAATGAGCAAAGGAAAAACAGAGAGAGACAAAGAAGCAGACTCTTAACTACAGAGAACAAACTGATGATTACCAGAGCGAGGCGGGTGGGAGGATAGGTGATATAGATTATGGGGATTAAGGAGTGCACTTGTCATGATGAGCACTAGATGATGTTGTTGAATCACTATAGGTACGCTAGAAAGTAATATAACACAATATGTTAACTATATTGGAATTAAAATTAAAAAAAAAAAAAGAAACTAGTGTCCTGGTCTTGTAACATTGAGATTAATATCCTTTCAACTGCATCTGATTGAAACATTAACATGTCCCCTGTCCTCAAGAAGACAATAATGTAAATGGGGAGAAAATATCAATCAATATAACTTAACTCATGAATTTCATGATATAGTTTAATTTGCACACTGCCTACAAAAAAGTTAGTGGTTTAATAACAAATCATTGTTAAAGATAAAAATGAGTAATCTGGTTTTACCATTTATTTATAAAAAATTATTGAAGCCTAAAATTTGTTTGGTGCTCAGCTTGATGCGGACTTTACTGCATGTATGAAATAACTTTTAAGTGGTTTCTACGATAAACAAAGTGCATTCAAAGTATCAAGTTATAAGGGCCTAGATTTGTCAAAAGGAGGAGGGGAAATAGAGAAGAAATAGTTTGAAATTTCTTTTATTGTAAAGAAATCACATGCTTATCCATAATGTTTAAAACGAATCACTTTTTAAATTATTAATACATCTTACAGGTTCATATCCATAAATATTTTATTATTTCAAAGTCAGGCAATAAAATATGGGGTTGTTTTGATGAACATAACATAAAATTGGCATAATGATTGACAATTGCAGTCAATTTACCATTTTAACTTCATAATTTACCTTTATTTCTGAATTTTATTTCTGTTACACAATCTCGAGAAAAGAAAATTCATGTATATTCGACAATGTTAATTGTATCAGTCATTTCATAGCTTATATTTAAATTTCAATATATTCTTTAATTTAACTTATTCAGAACATTGAAAAAAATAGTAAGAATATGTATGAATATGTGTGTGTGTGTGCGTGTGTATACACATATATTAATGGGTAACAACTGAGCATAGTCTTCAATTAGATACCAGTTTACCTTTATCAGTAAGTTTCTAAACGAACTAAAAACATTTCTTGGTAGAAAATCTTGAAATGTATCTTGCAAATTTATGAGATAATTAAACATTTCTTTGTAGAGACTATGAGGAAGTCTAATTACCAGTTACTGTTAATAGTTGATAACAATTTCCAAATAGGTCAAATTTACCTTACTTTGCTCATCAAACCTATAATTTAATTTCTACTTCTATTTGGTCACTTCACTGATCCAAAGTTGTAATATGGTATTGCAAGCAGATATTTTTAATTTAAATATTTAGGCCTATTTCAAAGTCAGATACAAAGCACCCTAAACTCACAGTTATTATTAACATGATACACCATACAATATTTTTTTTAAAGATTTTATTTGACAGTGAGAGACACAGCAAAAGAGGGAACACAAGGGGGAGTGGGAGAGGGAGAGCAGGCTTCCTGCGGAGCAGGGAGCCCTACGTGGGGCTCGATCCCAGGACCGGGGATCATGACCTGAGCAGAAGGCCAACGCCCAACAACTGAGCCACCAGGCGCCCCTACACCATACAATATTATAATAGTAAGGTACCCTATGTATTTACTTACTATCTACAACTGACTTATGACTTCTAGGACCATGAGTATATGGCAAGTGGTTATTCCCACTTCGTCCCTGGTCTGTGAGTGTAGATGTGCCTAATACTTTTGCTTGTTTGTAAAATATTTTATGAGGGGATATTAATAGTCTTTAATTTTTAAAAGGACCAGATCAGACCTATAAACTTCCTAATAAATCATACTTTTATGAGATGTACAACCATTATGAACAAAGATAGGATTTTAAAATATCTTCTTTGTGGGGCACCTGGGTGGCTCAGTAGGTTAATGGCTGACTTTGGTTCAGGTCATGATCTCAGGGTCCTGGAATTGAGCCCCAGGTGGGCCTCCACACTCAGCGGAGAGTCTGCTTGTCCCTCTGCCCATCCCCCTGCTCGTGCTCTTTCTCTTTCTCTCTCTCTCAAATAAATAAATAAAATCCTTAAAAAATTAAAATGAAATATCTTCTTTGTTTACTTGTGCTAAAGGGACAGAGACAAATGAGGGAGAAAGAATGAAGTCTTAAAGCATACAAAATATGTTTAAGAAATATTCAACTAAAAATGTGTTAATACTTAATATATTAGATAAAAATTCATAATAATTAATAGGACACTGTAGGCTATACTCATGGTTTGTAGCAAAGTAAATTGCAATAAGGATAAAATCTTGACCTTTTGTTCAACTGGTTTATCATCCCAAAACAGAAAAGGGGGATGGCTAGATTAAACTGCTTTCTTCTCCACAAGGAGATAACCAAAGTGTTTTATTTGGCTAGAAGCTCAATATGAAACCAAACCAAAATCTTTCATTGCAATTTAAACTTAATGAAAGTTAGACATCATAAATTGGAGTGGCCAGGTAAAGGGATTAAATATGATTGCATGGTTCTTGAACTTGGAGGAATTTTTCCAGCTGTGGATGCCAGATTATAGAAGCATAAACAAGCATGAATGCATTCAAATGAAAAACATGATGATGAAGAATCTGGAAATCTGATTATTATTGCCAAAACAATGTGTCAGGTACACTAGGAGATGGGGTGATGAGCACTTCTGGATCCAAAAAGGTAGATCACTGAGGCTAAATTGTGAGGCAAGGTTGTCAGGATTTTCTACATGGAATAATTTAAGAGGGATAAAAATAAGGCAGAATGTTATATGTACCCAAAAATATATTGAACACTATGGAGGTTCAGGGAAAGAAAAGTGATCATGATCATTTAGAAGCATAAGGAAAAGATTTCCTTGGTTTCATCAATCAGTCATTGATTAAGCTCATTCTAAGAGGTTCTGATTACAGTGGGGCATGCATCAAGAAGTCGAAAACACTGATGGTGAATTCCACTCTGCATAGGATGTAAAATGATGCAGAATATCTTTGTTCCCATAGTACCTCAAGATAAATCCAGATAAAACAAAACCCATAATTTTCTAAAGGACTATCAAAGAGTAGTGGAGGTACTCAAGACTAAATGAGCTGATTTCTAGAGAAAAAAGTCCTTCAGATAACGATGAGCCAAGGATGCTACCTGAGAGCAAGTGTTGGGTTTGGCTATCAAGCTATTGGTCAAGGGGTTAGCAGGCGGGAGAAAACGTAGGCTGAAAGACTTGCAAAGACAATGATGATTCACTCAGCCTAACAGTTCTTCCTACCCGGATTTCCTGAGAAAATGACAACCAAGGCAGAACTGAAAAGCAGGGAGAATTTGCACTGTTTTATAGCGTCTTATGGTGCCTGAAACCAGAGGTCTTTGTACCAATGAATCCAATGCTGAACCATGACCCAACGATCTCCTGGCTCAAAAATTAAGATCAAGAAGTCAGTCTGCATGCATTCTTGCTCTGATATCTGGTATAATGTACCTGTACTCACTCCATAATCTCATTTCCGTGCATCCATTCTGACCACTGTTTCCTTTCTTTCCAATTCCTTCCATCTTGCAAACCAACCTCTAATATTCAATTGCATGGCAACATTAATCAATTGACCTCGATGTTTTCCCTATCTTCCAAATCCCTCAATCATCGCTTTCAGCCTTACCCAGTCTAGCTGCCCTCATGTACACTCAATTTCCTTGTCTCTTCTCTCTTCATTTTACTTGCCTGACAAAACCCTAACCATAGCCAAATATAATTCTCTGCTTATTTCTTATCTGCACCTAAGCAACTAAACTTGAATGGAAAAACACATAAAGGTGCTAAAAGAGTCTCATTATAAATGCATGAGTCCTAAAAGAATCATGGCGTATTTCCTTAATGCATTTGTTCTCCTCCTTTTTTAGGTAACTATTTAATACCTTCTCTCTTCACAAAATATGAACATTTCCTTCTCCTTATTTACTTTCAGTTAATGACCTTTCTTATTTGTTGATGATATAAAATATATCTGATAAAAGATTCTACTCTTACCACCACATCTACTGATTTTACTTTTGTCTGGACTTATATCTTCCTTTCCCTCCTCTTGCTATCAAAGAAAGAATGGTTACTGGTGCTATTCAAGGCTAACCCTTACACTTGTGAATTGGATCCCATTCGCTCTTGCTACTCAAAGACACAACTCTCTCTCTTTTTTGAGTGTCCCTCTCTTGTGGGTATTTCTCATCAGCACGTGAATAGGCTGTACTATTCCCTGGTTGAAATAAAACTTCAACTTCATATCCTTGTATAGTTTTCTATTTCTTCACCCCTCTTTACATTAAAATCTTCACATCTTAGTGACATTTTGTCATGGCCTCCATTTTGTGAATTCCAAGGCCAATTCACAATTTTTATTGTGCTTGGCAAGTTCATAAGATCTGACACAACTGTTCACTCTTTCTTAGTTCAAATCTTTCTTTCACTTGGTTTCCAGTACAATACTTTTTCTTGGTTTTCCTTTGATCATGCACTTTCTCATTCTCTGTTGCTATCTCCTCCTCCTCTAATTTATTCCCAATGACTGGAAAGCTCCAGGGATAGGTCTTCAGATCTCTTCTCTTCTCCATCTTTACACAGTCCTTCATTATCACATCAAATCTTATGGCTTCAAATACCATCTGTATGTTGATAACTACCAGATTTATAATCCAATATAGACTTCTCACTAGAACTCTAGTCTAATATCAAACTGTCTATGTATTTCCCTTTGCATAATCTAATAGGTACTTCAAAAGTAACATGCCCAAATCTATATTACTAATTTTTGCCAATGCTCTTCTCCTCTAGTCTTTCTCATATCAGTTAATAATACCATCATTTAGTTGATCAGATTCTAAACCTTGGAATCAGCTTTGACCACCTCTAATGTTGTTCCCACAGATATCCATGTTTTACTCCCTTACTACCAAGAAAAGCCTTTTATGATTTCCCTAGATTTTCTCCCTCATTCACTCCCTCCCATTACCCCATTTCTTTTTCTTTATAGCACTTACCACTACCTAATATATTACCTAGCATACGTTTAATTATGTATCTTCTGTCTCTCTCCCTACAGTGCAAGACATAATCAGACAAAGACAGGGGTTTTGTCCTTTCAGTTCAATATTATAGCTGGAAGTTTAGAATGGTACCTAACATATGTGTAGGTGCTAAAAAAATGTTTGGTGAACAAAGAAATCTATTTTAATGAACACAGAATTTTGTTTCATTTCAGAAATTTGTAAAAAAAATTTTTTAAAGATTTATTTATTTATTGGAGAGAGAGAGAGTTGTGTGGGCGGGGGAGAGGAAGAGGGAGAGAGAGAATCCCAAGCAGACTCCCCACTGAGCACAGAGCCCAACTCAGGGCTTGATCTCACAACCCTGAGATCATGACCTGAGCCAAAATCACTTAGCCAAAATCACACTTAACTGACTGAGCCACCCAGGTGCCCCTGTAAAAAAAAAAAAAAAAAAAAAAAAAAAAAAAAAAATTTAACTAATTTTCCTTCACTTATACTTTGATGACCCTAAGGCTGTTAGTGTTTATTTTGTTAAGAGCAAGGATTTTTTTCTACTGTTCTCACTCTCCAGGATTAAGTTTCTGTATTTTCCTTTTAAATTACACTATATAGGAAAGCAGATATGTGGTTAATAGAGGTAAGAGAGAAATATTCTAGAGATATTTTTATCCCTTAAATCTTTCAAAATGAGAGTCTACATTAATTTACATACTGTCTGAATATGAAAAGGCCTAGAGGTGGTGAGAAGATAATTAAAACCTAGATCTGACAGGCTTGTAGAGGAACAAAACAATTCTTGTTAAATTACTGTATCATTGTAGTCTAGAGGGGTTACTGATCTTGATATGATTATTAATATACACACATTTGATTTGTTTAAGCAATTACATTGTTTAATGGATGAAAAGCAATATATTTGCTATGAAAAGTTCACTTAGCAGGCTTCTAGTTTTAATAGTCATAGAATCGTCTATGAAAGTAAAGATTAAGGCAAGCATGTCCAAAGTAATATATGAAAAGAATCCCACAATAAATTACTCTATACAAAGTAATAAATTCTCAATATCATCTAAACTTATGTGCAAAAATTAATTATTCAAGTTAGTTTTCATTAAAATCTTATTGCCATTTTGTTCTTTTCAGTACCAATATAATTGTGGATACTATTCATCAATTGTGTTTTGTCTATTATTTTCAATCCTTTTAAAAAACTTAGCATTAAATATAGGAAGTATTTTAGGTTGTACATAAACCATTGCTCCTACAATAAGTATGCAAAGAATAATATTGTTGCAAACAATTTTTCTGGGTAGCTAAAATAATTGTATTCCTTTCCTGTTGGTATTAGAAAAGTTCTCCTGAAACACTTTCAGGAGTAGAAGTGCTAACTCCAAATGTCTTTGCAAAGGACACTCAGTATGAGGCCATTTAGATTTAGAGTTACCACGGACATATTTGCATTGATTTTCACATATATAAAAAATATATATATGAGAGAATTTATTTCAATGTTGATTATAAAGAAATACTTGTTTTAATTGATAAAATTTTTGAATGTAGTTTAACTAGTAGAGAAAAGCATTTTCTAATTTTCTAGCAGATATAAGAAAATAAAAGACAACATGGAACATTCATATGAACATAACTTAAAAATTTCGAGTTTTCAATTCTGATTTATTCCTAACTGTATAATGTTGATGCCTTTTCCTTACAGAGCTTGTAGATTTCTTTGGAGCATCAGTTTCACTCAGTAGTCAATTTATAATGAAGATTATGTAAAATGTGACAGATTAAAATTAGGCCAAATGTTAATGCTGGGTAAAAAGGTCAAAATAAATATAAAAAATTATGTCTGGAAGGCATGATAGTGTGATTTACTTAGTAATGGAGAGAAGTAAATGCTGAAAAGGAAAAACAGCTATAAACTTAATGAATGTTTTACTGAAAACATAAGGTGTTTTCTCCTCCCATTCTCATACAACGAAAACAAACTGACTCTCAGTGAGAATGAATCGCATTCCACTTTAGACTGATGAACAATGCAATTCTTTATGCAGCACACAATCAAGCTGTGGAATTCAATTCTGCAATATATCACTGTGGTAAATAGTTTAGCAAAATCCAGGAAAGCATTAAATGTTGCCATGAATAAGAATGACATTTACAGCCCTGCTAAGTAGGTCACTAAGTTTAAAGGGCTCTCAGCCCTCCAGCAACAGGGCATAGGAGAATTTGTGTGAAGGTCAGAAAGTAATGTTCTGTCCTCTGACATTATTTATATCACTCATGCATTATGGGATGTTTATGTGGCCCTCTCTCAAAGCTGAGAATTAAGGGCATCTACTTGAATCTAAAGAAAATAAAAACTTACATAATTTGCTTCAAAATATAAATATTGTTTTGACATAAATTATTGATTATATTATTGGTGACTGCCATAATTCTACAAAATATAATCAAAGGGAAATAAACAAAATATTCTTCCTACAGAGGAGTAAAGGAATGGGAAAATTTGACAGATGTGGGATGTAGAGAAAGCAAAAAAGGCTGAAAAACAATATATTTTGGATGAAAAAATATTTCCTTTTAAAACATAGCAAAGTTCAATCATCAAAAAAGTAAGCTTGCCTTTGTTACATAATTTCATAAGTAATTAGTATCTTGATTTGTTAAATTAGAGGACTGGAGTGTTCAGTGGTTAAATTTGCAACTCCCATACACTGAGACATGTAAAAAAAATCATCTTAACAACATTATATACAAAACTCAAACTATAGCTAACCCAAATTTCAAATCAAGAGTCATATGGAAAAACATTATTATACATTTTATTAAAAAAAACTATACAATAATGAAAATGGATAAAGAGAGCTGCATGCAGTAACACAGACACATCTCAAAAATATAATATTAAGGGGCACCTGGGAGGCTCAGTCGATTAAGTGTCCGACTATTGATTTTGGCTCAGATCATGATCTCAGGGTCATGAAATCCAGCCCTATGTCAGGCTCCGCCCTGAGCATGGAGCCTGTTTAAGATTCTCTCTCTCCCTCTGCCCCCCGCACCCCCCTCGCTGTTGTGAACGCACTCTCTTTCTCCCCAAAAACCCCTCCAAAAACATATATATATATATATATATATATATATATATATATATATATAATGTTAAACTAAGGATCCCTTACAATAACATCTTAACAAAAAGAAAACATAAAATTAAATTTAACTAACAGTGGTTACTTATGCAGTAAAACTATGCAGGAAAGCAAGCAGATGATTACTGTAAATGACATGAGGGTGGTTATTTTTATGAGGGAGAATAGTTGTAACAAGAAAGTGGCAAAACACAGACTGCTTTAGTGCTGCAATGTTATTTTTTTTGATCTAGGTCAGTATTTACAGAGTTGTTGTCTTTATAATGAATTATTGAATTTTGCTTCTTCATTCTTCAATCAGTATATATATTTTGTAATAAAAAGTTTAAAATAAAGTAAAATAAAATAAATGGACAAGAAGACATTGTGTGCATACCAAAGATTGTGCTGGATAAAAATAAGTTATTAATTTTTCTGATGTGCAACATTAGATAAAATAATCTATAGTTCTTTCTTTTTAGAAACTGACTTTTCTTCTTAAGTCAAAACTATAGTTACCAAATGAAAGTTTCTTCCAAATTTGTTTGAGTTTTATCAAATCAATATGACCATTTCAGAATTTCATAAACTCTAGCATGAGAGATTTATTTAATTTGTGTGAAACAAAAATGTCACACTATAGATATCAGATCAAGATGAATAGATTTAAAGCAAGTATCTCTGGAGCATGTTCTGAAAACACTATTTTCAAAAGGAAGAGTTTATGACATAAGGAATCTTTTTAGAAAGTGTAAAGTAAGATAAATGGTCACAAAAGGAAAGAGTGCAGACTTTTATTTGTTCAGACCATCCTGCCTAAAAAGTAAGCTTATTTAGCATTGTGAGAATTACAGAAAATATTTTGTCAACAGCAAAAGCTATAGTGCTCTAAAAATTACTTCTAGTGTATGGAGATCCAAAAGCTCTGAGTATTTTTGACCACATAGTTAACTAAATGGTGGAGAAATGTATCATCTCCTGTGAGAACATCAACAGCAGAAAGTTCATTGTTCTTTGAAAAACCTAATGAGTCCGTCATCTAGGTTAGAGTGCTCTGGAAACTTTAACATGGTACTTATTTATTCTTATCTAAGTATCTTTGGCCACATTTGTTTGAAAACAGTGAAATAGCTGCTCTTTCTCCACCCCTCTTACTCTCAAATTCACACCCTTCCTCAGACATGCCAGTTATCTTTGAATAAATGGAAAACTTATGCATACTACAGACTGAAAAACAGAATTATTTAAATATTACCCATTTAAAATATGACATCTCTAATTTTGTATTGATGGAGTTTCAAGAATTGAGTCAATAGAAGACCCAATTTCAACAGACTGAATTTGTGATGTTTATGCTTCCCCCACCTCCCCCCACCACCACAGCAAATATCCATCCCTGTCTGTCAGGCTGATGCCTGCAGACTTCATCACCTGGGCTACCTAGCCCTCTATATTTTGGTAGAGTTTGGCTAATGGAAGGCTCCAGCAAGAATTGCAATGCAAGAGAGAGCTTTATTTTTTTCTGCCTTGCCACTGTCCTAACTCACTGTCAACCAATATGTATGGTTTCATGGAGAACTCCTCATGCCCAGAAAACAGAAGAGGAAAAACACATAGTTCTGGTTTAAAGATGGGTCTGCAGGAAATGATGGTGCCAGACAGAAATGAAGGTTGCTGCATTTGCTAAGTGGCCAAGTGGTAGCCTATGCAAGTTATTCTCCATTGCCAATCCCAAACACATGCAGATATTTTCCCTGCCTTTTTCTGCCCTGGTTAGTGGCCTGAGAGGCTGAGCCCTGATGACTGACACTTGCAGGCTAACTATCTAGCTGCATATTGAATGGATTCAGTCAAGGGGAAGCATGATCTCAATGAGTGATCACAGAATGGGACTAGAGAGACATAGGACATGTTTTTTTCCCTATTCCATACTGACTTTGGTGCTACAGTTTTTGCTTCCTCTTTCACAACTACAGTTCCCACTGAGCGGCTTCTTCCTGGCACTAGGTTTCTCTGGGACCCAGTAACACTATTTCCTTCCCTTTCCGCTCCAGACTTTGGAGTGATAAAAACTTTCCTTGGTGTGATCAAAGCTTTCCTCTGTTGCTAGTCTGCGGCTGCTGTCTCCATCCCTTGCTTGTTCTGTTAAATCTTTTCACACCTCTGTAAGGAGACTTTTATCTAATAACGTCTCTTCATTTGAACCACATGAAGTAGATTCCATTTCCTCCAGGGAACTGATACTGATTTCACTCATACAAAATCTGCAATTTTCACACATATGAGCAATACATTAATTTTTAATGTAAAGCATTGAGAATGCAGTGATACTATTACTACCAACAGTAATGAAAGGTTTGTCTGGATTCTAGAGGTTTGACTCTCACTGTCACAAATACAAGAGGTGTGAGAAGCTTTTGCCCCACAGGCTTTAGAGCACTGGCATAGAGCCAGGTAACTACTATAGTTAGTGATTACAACAATAGCCACTGTATCCATATTTTCCTGATCAAAAAATTTATAACATTCAATGAGTTAGTTTGCATGAAGATGAGGTATTAAAAATATAACAGGGGAAAGGTAAAAACCAACAAAGATAATAATATTAACTGAAATTGGGTAGTATAACAGAGAATAGGAAGGAAATGGAGGAAAAAGACACAAGAGAATAATACCGCTGTCCACAACAGGAAATACTAGACGTTTATAAAGGTAATTATATAAATATATCATTATAAAGCTAACTTCTGGAACAAAAACAGAAATGTTCCTAAATATCATGTGACTCTATTAAGAGACAAAAATCAAATACAACAGAGTGAATTTTATTTCTAAAAGATTTTCTCTTTTTTTTTCTGATTCTAAGACTTTGTATCAGAATTTTGGAAGTATGAAAAAGCATAAAAATTATCTCTTATAATCTCACTTCTTAGAAATCACGTTAAAATGATATATATTTTTCTTTAGTGTTTTTGTAATATACCTATACATACACACACTAACACACATATAACAAATTTAAGATCTTGCTCTGTACACTTCATAACCAACTTTTTTCACTTAAATTTTATTTTGAACATTTCCCAAGTCATTAGATATTCTTAATGGCAGAATATGCTTCTTAATGGTTGTATGAAATTTCATCAAACAGATTTAATATACTGTCTTTTTAAAGTGTTAACTTATTATTGGATACTGAGTTATTTCCATTTTTGAAAATCTGATGATTGGATTAAGAATCTCAAGTGTGTGCATATAAGTAATGATTTTTATCTGATTTTTTGTTATTCTCATTTTTTAAATTTTAGAAGTATAGAAAAACACAAGAAGCCCATATTCCTACCATACAAAATTAACGACTAATTACAATTTCCCATGCTCGCTTTGTCTGTTTTTGAATGTAATAAGACAGTCAATTTATAGAAAAAGTTGCATCGAATCATTATATCCTGCCCATTTCTCTCCAGATTTCACCAACGAAATAGGTTTATTCATTTATTTAAAAAATGTATTGAGACACTGCCAGGCTCTGTCTCTGGTGCTGGAGACATGGAAATAAACAACATATCAAACATGTGCCGTCATGGAGATGATTATGTTCTAGCAGCAGGCCAGGGGAGGTTGGATAGAGAAAATAAAAATATAAAAAATAAAACATATAAAATACCAGATTGCCATAATTCCTTCAGAAACAATACAGCAAGTGATAGGGAGAGTTAGAAGGATTGAATTTTTTTTGTTTTTAAAATTTTATTGGTGGATAATTGGCAAATACAATTGTATGTATTTAAGGTATACAACATGATGATTTGATATCCATATACAGTATAGAATGATTACGAAGATCAAATAATTAACACATCCATCCCCTCACATAGTTAACTCTTTTGTGTATGGTGAGAATGCTTACGGGCTACTGTCAGCATCTTTTAAGTATACAATACAGTATTATTAACTGTAGTCAACATGTTGTAGGAACATTGTGATCCTCAGAGCTTATACTTATTATAATTGACAATTTGTACCCTTTGACCTATGTCACCTCAATTCCCCCTCCCCCCAGCCCTGTTAGGATGGCTATTATCAAAAATACAAGAGATGACAAATGTTGGCAAGGATGCAGAGAAACGGGACCCCTTGTACACTGTTGGTGGGAATATAAAATGGTATAGCTAATACAGAAAACAGTATAGCACAAAAAATTAAAAATGGAATGAATATATATATAAAATCTAGCAATCCCCACTCCTGGGAATATATCCAAAGGAACTGAAACCAATATCTTGAAGGGATATCTGCATACCCATGTTCGTTGCAGCAGTATTCATACATATAACACAAGAGAGAAGAGGACTAAGAGGGATTTTAAACAGAGCTGCCAAGAAAGGCAACTGATGAAGGACAAATGTCATGAAAGTCAAATATCTGAAAGAGATTAAGTAAAAATGAATCCTATGGATATCTGGGCAAAGGGAGCAGGACAGAAGGAGAAGGAGAGAGAGGACATGAGGTACAAAAACATTGAGTTAAGAATGTGTCTGAGGTGGATGCCACTGTGCCTGGAATGGAGAGTGTGTGTGGGGGGGAACAGCAGTAGGAGATGAAGTCAGAGAGGTACCAGGGAGCCACATAATAAAGGGCCAAAATGTCGTTGTACTCTGGCTTTTACTGTGAGTTTTTTGAGCAAAGGCATGGCAGGGGAATTTATACATGAATTTGCAGTTTCAAAGAGAGGCTTGGTTTCTTATCTTTAAAATAATGACCTACATTTTATCTGTTTTTTCAAATATACTTGTATGAGTGCACGTGTTATTATATAAAATTTTAAAAAGTTTTTCCTAATATGAAGTTATAAAAAGTACTCTCACATTTTCATCTAATTGTTTTAAATAAGTATTTTAAACTTTTTATCCACCTAGAATATATGTCTTTTTAAACCACCTAGAATGTATGTCCTTTTATTCCTAAATGGAAAGCCAGCTTTTCCATCTTTATTGAGTAGTGTTTGCTTCCTATGATGTTTATGATGCCACCTCTGCAATATATCAAGTGTCAATATACACAGGGGTATGTTGCTTGACTGGTAATTCTCTTTAAATGGTCTACTAAATAAAACATTATTGTAATTTGTATAGTTTTATAAATACCTTTACATCTGTAGGGTGAATTCTCCTATTTGTTCTTATTTTACTAAAAAAAATAGCCAAACACAATTTTACTCTCCCATATGAATTTACTCTGTTCATCAAATACTTTGTCGGGATTATCTTCAAGTGCATCTAGAATTTTGAAGAAAGTAAGAGATAATTGTCATTTTTCTTTAAAGATTATTTATTTATTTGAGAGAGAGAGAGAGCACAGTGGAGGGGGAGGAGCAGAGGGAGAGGGAGAAGCAGACTCCCTGATGAGCAAGGAGCCCAACTTGGGGGGGGGGGCTCAATCCTGGGACCCTGAGATCATGACCTGAGCTGAAGGCAGAAGCTTAACTGACTGAGCCACCCACGAGCCCCAGGTAATTGTCATTTGAAGAATAGTATGCCTTTTTATCCAGGAAAATGGTCTGTCTTTTCATTTATTCAGGCCCTCTTTTATGTACTTCGAATATGTTACATAATTTTCTCTATAAAAGCGTCACAGATTTTAGGTTAACACAATTCCTAGGAACTTTTAAATTATATTGCTTTTGTAAAGGGTTTTATTTTCCTACCACAAATTCTAGTTGGTTATTGTTGATATAAAGTAATGCTATTGATTTTTTTAATGCCACAGCTTTTTAAGTTGATCTTGAATATAGCACAATTGCTGAACCAGTTGATTTGTTCTAATAATGTCTCCATTGATTTTCTTTAATTTTATTGGCAAATATCTGACACATTAAGACACTGATTTCTGATTGTTCTGTTATTATCTAATATAGGACATCCAGAATAATGATGGATTATAGCAGTAATGGAACCAATCTGAATTTAGCTCTCTGTTTAGTGAGAATGCCTCTAATCTTTTAAATGCCTTTCTAAACTTTTAAATGCCTTGTCAGTCTAAGGAAATCGCCATGTTTTTAGTTTACTAAGTGCATTAACATACATGTGGTAATATTATCAGCCATTTCTTTTTCTTCTATTAAAAGATTACTTAGAGCAGGAAGGGAAAAATGAAGGGGGGGAAATCGGAGGGGGAGACGAACCATGAGAGACTATGGACTCTGAGAAACAAACTGAGGGTTCCAGAGGGGAGGGGGTGGGGGGATGGGTTAGCCTGGTGATGGGTATTAAAGAGGGCACATTCTGCATGGAGCACTGGGTGTTATATGCAAACAATGAATCATGGAACACTACATCAAAAACTAATGATGTAATGTATGGTGATTAACATAACATGATAAAAAAAGATTACTTGGATTTTCTGCTTCATGTGTTAATGCAGTAAATTGCAGTGATGGGCTTTTATTTATTTATTTTTTTAAGATTTTATTTATTTATTTGACAGAGAGAGAGAGAGAGAGAGCACAAGCAGGGGGAGCGGCAGGCAGAGGCAGAGGGAGAAGCAGGCTCCCACCGAGCAGGGAGCCCAATGTGGGGCTTGATCCCAGGACCCTGGGACCATGACCTGAGCCGAAGGCAGACCCTTAACCAACTGAGCCACCCAGGTGCCCCATGATGGGCTTTTAAATACTGAATTCTCTGCGTTTCTGAGGTAAACCCTACTAGGTCATGATTTTTTACAGTATTATCAATTTTGTTGTATCACATAAAGGAGTTTCACCAATAATTTATTACTATTGTATATGTTCTTTTTTGGTTTCAGTATCAAGGACCTATGAACTTCAGAGTAAATCATATAGGTCTCTTTGTTCAGTAATCCCATTGGCTGCAAACTTTTATATTGGGGCAAGTGCACCCTTACAACTGAAATGCTGAGTAATAAAAATGTCCATTATAAGAAGGTGTGCATGGGGCGCCTGGGTGGCTCAGTCATTGGGCGTCTGCTTTCGGCTCAGGGCATGATCCCAGGGTCCTGGGATGGAGCCCCGCATCGGGCTCCCTGCTCCACAGGAAGCCTGCTTCTCCCTCTCCCACTCCCCCTGCTGGTGTTCCCTCTCTCGCTGTGTCTCTCTCTGTCAAATAAATAAATAAAATCTTAAAAAAAAAAGGTGTGCATAAAAAAATTTAAAGATCAGATTTTAAAATATATACACAATTATAAACATGAAAGATAAGTGAAGATATAAACACATTTTAGCCCTTTTCTAAAAAAACATTCATACATACATAGAGAAGGAAAAATCTAGATTGAAATATTAACAATAACAATTTTAGATGATATAATTATGTATAATTTTCCCTTTATTCTTTTTCCCCCCAACATTTTCCTTATTTTCTATATGGCATATATACACACACACACGTATATATATATTTTTTATCCTAGGGAAGTCAAGAAAGGGGTTGTGACCAATTTGTTTAACAAGTCCTAGTATACACTGAAGAGAGACAGGAAAGGAGAGCAGAGGAGAGGAGAAAAAAGAAGAAAAGGAAAACATCAAGTTAAGGATGTTTCTCCATTCAAGTTGTTCAAATACTCTTTATGATCAGTTAATATGAATGGAAGAACACAAGGTTTTATATAATCACAGTTTAAGGTACTGTTTTTGTTTTAACTATCTTGCTTAAGGAAATGCATTGCTCAAATTACTGAATTAAAGATGATTAGGGTCATGGAAATGGAAATATTCAAATTTATGTAAATATTGGTAATATAATAGAGGCTTGTTTAAATTATATTCTCATTTATTAATAAAATTCTTTATGATTATTGTTGAATATCTAGAAAATGTGGAAAATAATAAAAGAATATACAGAAAATTAAGGATGGTAGTAATTTCATAAATAAAAATTGACAGTATAATCATAAACATTTTGACATGTGTCTGTCCTTCCAGTTTCTTAACTATTTTGAAAATTTTTCTTCATATTATTATTTAAATACAAATTATATATTTCCAAATTGCCAGACAGGAAGATACTACCAGTTTCTTCCAAAAGTAGGCTATAATCTTGCCATTTTCTAGAAACAGACATGTCATCTTCCTGCAGTCCAGCTCCTATCATTTGTGAGGCCGTGGGAAAGAGTACAAATAAAAGGCTAATGTGATATGTCCTAATGTTTTATTTTTTTTTAAGATTTTATTTATTTATTTGAGAGAGAGAGAAAGAGAGTGATAGAGAGAGCATGAGAGAGGGGAGGGTCAGAGGGAGAAGCAGACTCCCTGCTCAGCAGGGAGCCCCATGTGATGCAGGACTTGATTCTGGGACTCCAGGATCATGACCTGAGCCAAAGACAGTCGCTTAACCAACTGAGCCACCAAGGTGCCCATGTCCTAATGTTTTAAAGTTAATATTCAAGTTAAAAGAACTGTTAAATTGTGCTAGTCTCTTGACTTTGAAACTATACAAAAGTCTGTGTTAAACTCTGCATTTCATATGACTAAAAGTCACAAAATAGCAAAAATAAAAAACGTATTACTATTACATATGGATAGTTTACTGATGTTTATCTGAGTAATAAAATAAAGACATAATAATTCATAAATTATTTATATATCTATTCCATAAAATATCTTTCTTGCCTTTATGTCAGGAAAATTATAACTTGTGTTGGTATAGCTGAATTTTCACATAATTTGTGTTATTTTAAATGACTTAAAAGGATTAAAAATGTAATTGCATTCAAAGTGTACATAATTTGAAATACTTTCACTAAAAACATGAATGCTGGGAAATGTAAATTTTTTTAAATTAGAGTTATTTTCTTATAATTTAAAATATATATTTCTCCTAATATATTAAAAATTATCTATTGAATGGAAAGAGACATACTTAATATTTAACAAAACTCAAAATTATTTAAAACAGCTAAAATTTCTTGTTCATTTTTGAAAACATAATTACATTTTTTAAAAGAGTTTATTTATTTATTTGAGATAGAGGGAGAGAGAGAGAGAATACAAGGAAGGGCAGAGGGAGTAGCAGGGAGCCTGATGCAGGGCTCTATCCCAGGACTCTGGGATCATGACCTGAGCCAAAGGCAGATGCTTAACCGACTGAGCCACCCAGGCACCCCAACATAATTACATTTTATAAGATATTTTTTATAATAACAAAATTGCAACTGACAGAGACGCTTAGGTGTCCTCTAAGAAACTTTTGTTTTGTGAGGTTTGTGACTCTGTAGGGCCCAGGGCAGCAGTCCTTATTACTTGGTTTAAGGGAAATACAGTCCTTTTGTTTTAGTTTTTATGTTATCATTAGTAATTTTTAACATTTTTATTTACTTACATTTATTATTTTGTACATTTTCCATTGGAGTGTTTACTTCCTGTTTAACTGCTTTGCTTTAAAATTTTTGTGCTTATTTTCGAAATCTGGATGACAACCTTTCAAACCTTAGAGTACCATTTTACACTTTATTTTTGGTCTACAAGACAGCCTAGGAATTTAAAGTGCCCAGGGACCATATTTAAAATGTATCATTCTAGTTATTCACTTATTCACCTTTAGATACTTTTTATTCAACCAAAGTGAATTATTCATAGCCTGCACTATGAAGCTCAAAATGATATAAAATCACAGAAAATAGATTTGGAGGCTTTAATTCAAGCAAAAGGATACCAGTCATATATCATTTAGTGAAGATTTAGCCAAGAACTTTGTACAGAGCTAGAAGCAGAAACCATAAAACAAGAACTGATATCACCGACTTAAAACATGTATAAAGCATATTTCTGAAGTATAGTATGCTAGAACACAACTATTTGAACTATATATCAATCAACACTGATAGCCATAGGTACACGTTTTAATTTTGTTGCAAGTGGATATGAAATGTGTGCTGTTATTAGCTAGGGGCTTATAGGGTAAGAGAGCTTTAAAGGCTACAGGAATTTAAAGGCACTCTGTGACCATTTGCAATTTATTTGTTAGATTTGTTGCCACGTTGGGAGATTCACCTTGAAACCTTTTTCATAAGATAACATAAAAACAACTAAGCAGGTGTTTATTGGCATCCACAACTTTCCACAAAGCTACAGAATGTTGATATTTCTCAACTTTTCATTAATTGGTAAAATTTTTGAATAGCTATACACGGTGATGTTTTATGATACTCTCTGAAATCTTGTGTTTGACAGCAATAATAGTTTTACTGAACACTTTCAGCAGAGATTCAAACATACTGTTCTTCACTTTCATAAGCAGGCAACAAGTTCTACCCTCAGCTTTTCACTGTCTCACAGTCACATCGACTGTGAAGATACTGGTTTAGGGGGTCTGATCTTTCTCAAGGTAGCAAAAGTATGACTTTGTATCTTTAATCACCATGCATAGTGGACTGTTCCTCCATTCTACATTTGGAAATGAAATTCAGTGCATAATAATAATTTGCAAAGGTTAGAGTGTCAAGGTGCTAGCCAAGTAGAAAACGTTCCAAGTGCATATTATAGTAGCAGACCATTTCCTGATTTTATGTCACATCCATACCCTGAACTATCCATTTCAATTACCCTTATTCAAGACACTTAGAATTGTTTCTTGATCTCAGCAATATGTTCCTGACAGATGCAAACCATTCCTCTTTCATTTTATTATATCTGTCTTCATTGGTGCCTAGCATTGAGGTATGTACATTGCAGAGGTTCTATAAATAAGTTATGAATTAATTAATTAAGAATACTTGATATGGGGGTGCCTGGGTGGCTCAGTCTGTTGAGCGACCGACTCTTGATTTAGGCTCAGGTCATGATCTCAGGGTTGTGAGATTGAGCCCTGCATCAGACTCCCTGCTCAGTGGAGAGTCTGCTTGAGATCCTCTCCATCTCCCTCTGCCCCGCCCCCTGCCCGCACTCTCTCTATCTCAAACGAATGAATAAATCTTTAAAAAAAAGAATGTTTGATGTGTGATATAATTTGAGAAACACAAGAAAAATCGCTTAACAAAAGCCTTTGTCTCCAAGTGATATAACAAAATGGAGGATCCTACTCACCAGTTTTTCCGTGAATATTAATTATAACAGAAAGTGTTAAAGTGAACACAGGGGCCTGCCCTTGCTTCTTTCAATAAATATTCATTCCAACATGCTTGGGGAGCAGAGGTAGAAGTCTAGATATGCTTCTGTGAGATAGTGGAAAATGGAGGATGAAATAAAAAACAGTATGATGGTGAACAAATTTAGTTGAGAATGTTGAAGAGTAGATTCTAGGGTAAACAGGTTCTGTTCATTTGTCTTGGCTACTTCAATGAGTGGAAACTTAGGGGAAGGAAAACTTGTTTAACCAATATTTGTAAGATATTTTATTTGTGAAGCATTATGGGAAACTCCTATAGTACTTTTTAAAAAAGATTTTATTTATATATTTGACAGAGAGAGAGAGAGAGATAGTGAGAGAGAGCACAAGAAGGAGAACGGCAGGCAGAGGGAAAGGGAGAAGCAGGCTCCCCCTGAGCAAGGAGCCCAATGTGGGGCTCGAACCCAGAACCCTAGGATCCTGGGATCATGACCAGAGCTGAAGGCAGATGCTTAACCAACTGAGCCACCCAGGTGCCCCATATACTACTTCTTTTAAGAAAATTTGGAGTAGAGATACATACTAGGTTAAGGTATCTAGAGTCAAATGGTTGTGAGGCTGGACCTGTTTAAATAGGAGTTATATTTGGGTGGCTCTCATCTGGGATTTTGTACATAATATGCAAAACCTCATTGCACATAAGGATATAAAAATCATTAAAATGAGCCAAGACCACATTATTCATTTTTTTTTTTTTTTGTGAGTGTAGCTTTTTTTCTTTTACAATGCAATATTAGTTTCAGGTATACAATATAGTGATTCAACATTTCCATACATCATCCAGTGCTCATCACGACAAATGTACTCCTTAATCCCCATCACCTATTTAACCCAACCCCCTACCCATCTCCCCGCTGGTAACCATCTATGTGTTCTCTATAATTAAACTCTTTGTCTTGATTTGTCTCTCTCTTTTTCCCTTTTGCTTGTTTGTTTTGTTTCTTAAATTCCACATATGAGTAAAATCATATGGTATTTGTCTTTCTCTGACTGACTTATTTCACTTAGCATTATACTGTCCAGCTCTACTCATGTCTTTGCAAACAGCAAGAGTTCATTCTTTTTTATGGATGAATAATATTCCATTGTATATATATTTACCACTTTTTCTTTATCCATTTGAAGGACACTTGGGCTGCTTCCATATTTTGGTTATTGTAAATACTGCTGCTATAAACATAGATAAACATAGGGTGCATGTGTGGTGCCTGGGTGGTGCAGTCAGTTAAGTGTCTGACTCTTGGTTTTGGCTCAGGTCATGATCTCAGGGTCCTGAGATCGAGACCTACCTTGAGCTCCACATTCAGCATGGAGTCTTCTCGAGATTCTCTCTCCTTCCTCTGCCCCTCAGACTCATGCTCACTCTCTCTCTAAAATAAATAAATAAATGTAAAACAAAAAAAACAAAAAAACATAGGGATGCATGCGTCCCTTTGATAAATTAGTGTTCTTGTATTCTTTGGGTAAATACCCAGTAGTGTGATTACTGGATCTTAGGGTAGTTCTATTTTTAACTTCTTGAGGAACCTCCATAGGTTTTCCACAGTGGCTGTGCCAATTTGCATTCCCGCCAATGGTGCATTGAGGGTTCCTTTCTCTCCACATCCTCACCAACACCTGTTGTTTCCTGTGTTGTGATTTTAGCCATTCTGACAGGTGTGAAATGATATCTCATTGTAGTTTTGATTTGCATTTCCCTGATGGTAAGTCATGATGAACATTTTTTCATGTGTCTCTTGGCCATCTGGATGCCTTTGGACAAATGTCTGGTCATGTTTTTTGCCCATTTTTAAATTGGATTATTTGGGTTTTTTTTAAGTTGTATCAGTCCTTTACATATTTTGGATACTAACCCTTTATCAGATCAGTCATTTGCAAACCTCTTCTCCCATTCAGGATGTTAGCTTTTAGTTTTGTTGATTGTTTCCTTCGCTGTGAAGAAGATTTTTATTTTGATATTGTCTCAATAGTTTATTTTTGCTTTTGTTTCCCTTGCCTCAGGAGACATATTTAGAAAAATGTTACTATGGCCCATGTCATAGATGTTCCTAACTGTGTTCTCTTCTAGGATTTTTATGGTTTTAAGTCTTCCATTTAGGTCTTTCATCCATTTTGAATTTATTTTTGTGTATGGTGTAAGAAAGTGGTCCAGTTTCTTTACTTTGCATGTTGCTGTCCAGTTTTCCCAACACCATTTGTTGAAGAGACTGTCCTTTTCCCATTGGATATTCTTTCCTGTTTGTCGAAGATTAATTGACCATATAATCATGGGTTCATTTCTGGGTTCTCTATTCTGTTCTATTGATCTATGTGTCTATTTTTTGCCAGTGCCATACTGTTTTGATTACTACAACTTTGTAATATAAGGTGAAGTCCAGAATTGTGATACCTCCAGCTTTGCTTTTCTTTTTCAGTTTTGCTTAGGCTATTTTAGGTTCTTTCTGATTCCCTACAAATTTGAGAATTGTTTGTTATAGCTCTGTGAAAAATACTAGTGGTATTTTGATAGGGATTGCATTAAATGTGTAGGTTGCTTTGGGTAGTTATAGACATTTTAACAATGTCTCCCCAATCCATGAACATGGAGTGTTTTTCCCAATGACCCCAAGTCATTCTTTAGTAGGATGCTCTTTATCCTTCATGTATTTGAGTTCTTTCCGACTTTCCTCCTGTGATTGGGTTCTAGTTTTAAAGCACTTTGGTCCAAAAATATGCAGGGAATGTTCCCAATCTTTGCTACCAGTTGAGACCTGATTTGTGACCCAAGATGTGATCTATTCTGGAGAATGTTCCATGGGCATTAGAGAAGAATGTGTATTCGGTTGTTTTGGGATAGAATGTTCTGAATATATCTGTGAAGTCCATCTGGTCCAGTGTGTCATTTAAAGCCTTTATTTCCTTGTTGATCTTTGGCTTAGATGATCTGCCCATTTCAGTGAGGGGGGTGTTAAAGTCCCCTACTACTTTTGTATTTTTGTCAATGTGCTTCTTTGATTTTATTGTTAATTGGCTTATATAATGGGCTGCTCTCATGTTAGGGGCATAGATATTTAAAATTGTTAGATCTTCTTGTTGGATAGACCCTTTAAGTAGGATGTAGTGTCCTTCCTCATCTCTTATTAGAGTTTTTGGTTTAAAATCTAATTTGTCTGATATAAAGATTGCCACCCCAGCTTTATTTCGATGTCCATTAGCATGGTAAATGGTTTTCCATCCCCTTACTTTCAATATGGAGGTGTCTTTGGGTCTAAAATGAGTCTCTTGCAGGCAGCATATTAATGGGTCTTGTTTTTTCCTCCAATCTGATACCCTGTGTCTTTTGATTGGGGCATTTATCCCATTTACATTCAGGGTCAGTATTGAAAGATAGGAATTTAGTGCCATTGTATCGCCTGTAAGGTGACTGTTACTGTATATTGTCTCTGTTCCTTTCTGGTCTATGTTACTTTTAGGCTCTTTCTTTGCTTAGAGGACCCCTTTCAATATTTCTTGTAGGGCTGGTTTGGTGATTGTAAATTCTTTTAGTTTTTGTCCTGGAAGCTTTTTGTCTCTCCTATTTTCAATGACAGCCTAGCTGGATATAGTATTCTTGGCTGCATATTTTTCTCGTTTAGTGCTCTGAATATATCATGCCAGTCCTTTTTGGCCTGCCAGGTCTCTGTGGAGAGGTCTGCTGCCAATGTAATGTTTCTACCATTGTAGTTTACAGACCTCTTGTCCTGAGCTGCTCTCAGGATTTTCTCTTTATCTCTGAGACTTGTAAGTTTTACTATTAGATGCCAGGGTGTTGACCTATTTTTGTTGATTTTGAGGGGGGTTCTCTTTGCCTCCTGGATTTTGATGCCTGTTTCCTTCCCCTAATTTGGGGGAAGGAAATTTGGTATAATTTGCTCCAGTATACCTTCTGCCCCCTCTCTCTTTCTTCTTCTTCTGGGATCCCAATTATTCTAATATTGTTTCATCTTATGGTGTCACTTATCTCTCGAATTCTGCCCTCATAATCCAGTAGTTTTTTCTCTTTTTCTCAGCTTCTTCATTCGCCATCATTTGGTCTTCTATATCACTAAATCTTTCTTCTGCCTCATTTATCCTAGCAGTCAGAGTCTCCATTTTTGATTGCACCTCATGAATAGCCTTTTTGATTCGACTTGGTTAAATTTTATTTCTCCAGAAAGGGATTCTCTAGTATCTTCTATGCTTTCTCCAAGCCCAGCTAGTATCTTTATAATTGTCATTCAGAACTCTAGTTCTGACATCTTACTCCTGTCTGTATTGATTAGGTCCCTGGCAGTCAGTACTGCCTCTTGTTCTTTTTTTTGAGGGGAGTTTTTCCATCTTGTCATTTTGTCCAGAGGAAAATAGATGAATGAGGGAACAAAATGCTAAAGGGGCAACAACGCCCCCAGAAAAACATACACTAAACAAATCAGAAGAGACCCGAAACTGGGGCGGGGGGGGGGGGTAGAAAAAGAATAGAAAGAATATGATCAGGCTGGTGAATAGAACAGAGACACACACTAGATTTTGGGTGTATTTTGGTCTGTTAGAAGAAACTGCCTCCCAAAATTGTAAAGAAAGAAAAACTAATATATATATATATATATATATATATATATATATCTGAGTCCGGTGGCTCAGATCGTTAAGCGTCTGCCTTTGGCTCCGGTCCCAGGGTCCTGGGATCAAGTCCCACGTTGGGCTCCCTGCTCCTTGGGAGCCTGCTTCTCCCTCTGCCTCTCTCTCTCTCTCTCTCTCTGTCTTTCATGAATAAATAAATAAAATCTTAAAATATATATATATATATATATATATATATATATACACCAAAATAAGGGTAAATATGATGAAGGGATGGAATATGACTGTAAAAATGAAAATTAAAAAAAATTTTTAAAAAGTCATTGATAGGAAGTTGGTTGAAAAAAGAAAGAAGAAAAATTAAAAAAAAAAAAAGGAGAGAATGTGATCAAGTGAGAGACTAGAATAAAGCCATACACTACATTTAGGGTATATTTTGGTATTTTAGAAGAAACTGTATCCCAAAATTTTAACAGAATAAAAATATATACACAAAAAATAAGGTTAAATATAATGAAGGGATAGAATATGAGTGTAAAAATGAAAATTAAAAAAGATTTTATAAAGAGATTGATAAGATGTTGGTTGAAAAAGGAAAGAAGAAAAATTAAAAAAATAGAAAATAAAAAAAAGAGAAAATATTTAAAAAATTAACTTTGACAGACCAAAGAATCATGGGGAAAAAAGCCATGAATTCTACCTGCTATTTTCCCTTAGCGCTGGGATTTTGCCATTCTCAGTGATCCGTAAACTTGGTCTTGGCTGGATGTTCTTGCTGATCTTCTGGGGGAGGGGACTTTTGCAGTGATTCTCAAATGTCTTTGCCCGAGGTTGAATTGCAGTGCCCTTGCCAGTGGCTGGCCTAAGTAATCTGCTTGGGTTTGCCCTCAGTAGCTTTTGTTCCCTGCAAGCTTTCCATACAGCTTTAGAGGATGAGAATGAAAATGGCAGCCTCTCAATCTCTGGCCCTGGAGGAGACGAGAGCTTGAGGCCCTTTTCCTCAGTGAGCCTTCAGAGATAAGCAGTCAATCACTCCTGTCTCCCTGCTCTCCGGCCACACTCAGTCCTCACCCTGCCTGTGACTGAGTGTTTCTATCTCTGGCACACAACCCCGTTTGTAGTCTCAAACCTAGCAGATTCCTGCAGTGCACTCCAGCGCTGCTCCTCCTGGGGGAGGAAGGGGAGTATCCCCGGATTTGCCACTTTTTGGGCCCCTGTTCAAAGGATCCCCTGCTGTGGATCACAGTTTATGGCAACCCTGAGCTGAGAGCCTGCCCCTCGGCTCCGTCTCTGCAGCCGGCTTCCTTGCTGTGATACCTGGGAGCTCTGCCACACTCAGGCACCCCCGGTCTTTCTGTGACCCCAAGGGTCCTGAGACCACACTGTCCCAGCGAGGGTTCCAACCCCTGCTTAGCCACCCGAGTGACGTCCCTCACCGGAGCAGACTTCTAAAGATTATGATTTTGTGCTCCACTGCTCTATCACTTGCCGGTAGCCACCTGAGGCTATCTCTCTCTATATATTATATACTGGCATGCCACTCCCTTCTGGCTTGCCAAGTTTCTGTTGAAAAATCTCCTGCTAGCCTTATGGGTTTTCCCTTATACGCTAATCACTTCTTTTGTCTTGCTGCTTTTGAGATTTTTTTTCTTTATCATCATATTTTGCAAGTTTAATTACAGTATGTCTTGGTGTGGTTCTGCTTTTATTGATTTTGATGGGAATTCTCTGTGCATTTTGGATCTGGATGTCTGTTTCCTTACCCACATTAGGGATGTTTTCAGCTATTATTTCTTCAAATAAATTTTCTGCTCTCTTTTCTCTCTCTTCTTCTTCTGGGACTCCTATAATACAAATATTCTTCTATAATACAAATTCTTCTTCTTTTAAAATATTTTATTTATTTATTTGTCAGAGAGAGAGAGAGACTACAAGCAGGGGGAGGGGCAGCAGAGGGAGAAGCAGTCTTCCTGCTAAGCAAGGAGCCTGATGAAGGACTCGATCTCAGGACTCTGGGATCATGACCTGAGCCAAAGGCAGACGCTTAACCAACTGAGCCTCCCAGGCATCCCTATTTGGTATAATTCTTTTTTCTCTTTTTTGTTCAACTTGATTACTTTCTATTACTCTGTCTTCTAGGTCACTAATTTTTTCCTCTGCTTCCTATCCTGCTATTCATTCCATGAAGCATGTTTCTCATTTCATTTATTGAGCCCTTTATCTCTGCTGTGTTATTCCTTATCTCTGTGTTAAGGGTCTTACTCATATCTTCTCCTCTTTTCTCAAGTCCAGTGAATATCTTTATAATCATTGCTTTAAATTCTCTATCAGGCATGTTACTTTTATCTGTTCCATTTAGATCTGTGGCCATGGCCTTGTCCTGTTCTTTCACTTGGGATAAACTTCTGTCTCCTCATTTTGTCTGTCTCTCTGTGTCTGTTTTTCTGTGTTAATAAAGTCAGCTATGTCTTCTGTTTTTCAAAGTAGTGAGTTTATGAAGAGGAGGTCCTGGAGTGCCCTGCAGTGTAGTATCCCCTGTTCACAAGAACCTGGCACTTCAGAGAATATCCTGTGTGTTGCTTACACCCTATTGTGTCTGTGTTACTTTTCCTTTCAGTGCAGCCATCTGCACTGACTTTCTGCCTGTTGTGGCTGTGCTTGCTTTCTGTGGTGTTAGTCGGACTCAGGCAGGCCAGCTCTCAGGGGGTGTGCCCACTGGAGAATTTGAGAGTGGGGTGACAGTGTTAGCAAAATCTGTATTGGGCCACTAGTCCTCTGTCAGATCCTCTGAAGCACTGTGGCCGCTGGGGGCTACATGCAGTGCGGCCGGAAGTGCACGGCTGGGCATACTACACCATGATGGTTGGGCACTGCTAGGCTCAGTGCACTACTGTAGCTGGGAGCACACAGCTGGGCAAGGTGTGGCAGCAGCTGTGCACCCAGGGGCAGGGCGGCTTGCAGATATTATAAAAGATTAGGGTATTGGAACAAAATTGTCCTATACTGAAACCACAGGCAGGTTCCCTTGGATTGGTCCTAGGGATTTGACTCTTCAGGGCTCATTGGAGCCACAGGTGGGGACCTGAGAAAGCAGAGAATAACCCATGTTGAAACCAACCAGAAAATGTAAGCTCTGTGCTCCAATGTAAGAAAACCATCCTGGAGACCCACAGCACACAGGCTCCCACATTATTCAGTCTTACCATGCCAATCTTGCAAGGAAACTATTGTGAGACTGGCTTTCATCATACGTGGAATATTATGTTTCATAGGACACAAACAATATGTAAAAGATATTGTGTAACTGATAGAGGACAGTATTTGGTCCTAGATGACAAAATTTAGCTGGATGGAAGACATTAAATTAAAAAAATGATTTATTTTTCTTCTTAAAGCCATATATAATCTATCTCTCTCTATATATTATATATCTGTATATAATTTTATATACTGTACTAGTATTTTGTTATGTTATCTATTGTACTAGTATTTTGAGATATGGGGATATGAAATCCTGCAGACTTTGGAAACATTGAATCATATCCCTCTTTAAAGGAACATCCTCACTAAAGCTGGAATTTGTCAGTTAAATGCACCCTTGTACAGCTACCAAAATAGTAACAGCACTGCCCTCATCTATTAACATCAGCAGTATTACAGTAACACATTTGCCACGGGGCATTAGAAAGGGTTTCTAAGGGACTAGGTTCTTACAGGCATGTTTTACAATGAGGACTTACTGAATAATTTTGTACTTCATTCCAAACAAGAGAGACATACCTGAATTCTCACCATTGGTGCAACTAATCAAGAATGAAGAATAGAAGATACTGGGGTAGTAGTGCTCTGATAAGCAAACACAGAAATGTTAAGGGAGATTTAAATACAGAGAATGTTACACATCTATCTCAAACTCCTGAAACTGGATATGGTCGCAGGGGGCTGGGGTTACGTGTATTTTCCAACACTGTTATTGATCTCTTAGATTTGGTAAAATTAACATTGATGGACACAGATTGACTTCATTTGACACCATCTTCTGAGTTCCTTGAGGAAAATTCTCTGCCTAATAGATGAGGAAAAACAAGCATGGGCTGATATAAATAAAGTTAGAAAGAGATAGTATGCTCTTCTTCTTGAAGAGACATAGAAGCATTAATTGTCCTAAAATTTTACTGCATTATTATGGTGTGGAAGATAATCTTTAGGAAGTTCACAGATAAGAACTGCACACTAGGGGTGCCTGAGTGGCTCAGTTGTTAAGCGTCTGCCTTCTGCTCAGGTCGTGATCCCAGGGTCCAGGGATCAAGCCCTGCATCAGGCTCCCTGCTGGGCAGGAAGCCTGCTTCTCCCTCTCCCACTCCCCCTGCTTGTGTTCCCTCTCTCACTGTGTCTCTCTCTGTCAAATAAATAAAATCTTAAAAAAAAAAGAACTGCACACTATTTCTAATTCCCAGTGATATATTTTTCCAAGTTCAAATGTTTTGTGTGACTTTCTTCTCTAGATTTTGGTAAATTATTTTCTACACTAGTACATCATTTCTGTAGTGATTGTTTTCTTAGCAAACTATTCTTAATCAAGCAATGATATGGAAATTAAATTAAAAAATTTTCTCTCTGAGTTGTCAAAATACAGCCCTTGTGCTTGTTTTCATGCACTTTAACTCTACAAAACCTCTCAGATGTGAAGAGGGTCCATTTATTCATATCTACTCAACATTCTAATTACAGTCGTTTGGTTTACTGATTCCCCAAACTACAGTATATTAGAAATATCAAATTAGAGAATGAAGGGAGTTTCAGCAGTAGGAACACATGTATAAAAAGTATGGCAGCTGACAATATTAAATCTGGGACGGAGAACAGAAATATATTTAAAAAGTGATTATGATATATACCCAGAAGTGAAATTGCTGGCTCATATGGTAATTTCATTTTTAATTTTTTGAGGAATCTCCATACTGTTTTTCATAGTAGATGCACCAATTACATTCCCACCAAAAATGTGCATAAGTTCACTCTTCTCCACTTGCCAACACTTGTTATCTCTTATGTTTTTGATGATAGCCATTCTAACAGGTATGAGGTGATATCTCAATGTGATTTTGATTTGCATTTCCCTGTTGATTAGTGACGTTGAGCACTTTCTCATGTACATGTTGGCAATTTGAATATCTTCTTTGGGATATGTCTATTCAGGTCTCTGTCCATTTTTAATTGCATTATTTAGGGCTTTTTGCTTTTGATTTGTTCATTGCAGCATTATTCACAATAATCAAGACAGGGAAACAACCTAAGTGTCCATTGACAGAGGAATGGATAAAGAAAATTAGGTATATAATGGAAAATTATTCAGCCATAAAAAGAAGGAAATCATGCCATTTGCATCAATATGGATGGACCTTGAGGGTATTATGCTAAATAAAACAACACAGACAGAGAAAGGAAAATATTGTATGATATCACTTATATGTGGAATCTAAAAACAAAAAACCCAACAAACAAAAAAACAAACTCTGAAAACAGAGAACGGACTGGTGATTGCCAGAGGCAGAAAGTGGAGAGTGACATAACTGGGTTAAGGTGGTCAAAAGGGCGGGGCGGAGCAAGGTGGTGGAGGAGTAGGAGACCTGGATTTCATCTGGTCTCAGGAATTCAGCTGAATAGGGATCAAACCATGCTGAACACCTACGAACTCAACAGGAGATTGAAGAACAGAATAGCAACAACTCTCTGAACAGAAAAGCGACCACTTACTGGAAGGGACACAACAAGCGGCAGAGCCGGGGAGACTCCCCTTCCTCCCCTGGGAGGAGTGGCGTGGGAGCACACCACAGGGATCTGCTGGCTTTGGAGACTCCACATGGGGTCGGGTGCCAGAGATAGAAACACTCGGTCACAGGCCGGGTGAGCACGGAGTGCGGCCAGAGACCGGGGAGATGGGAGTGACTGATTGCTTTCCTCTGGGGGCTCACTGAGTAGCGAGACCCCAAGTTCTCGGCTCCTCCAGGCAGAGATTGGGAGGCCACCATTTTCACTCTTGTCCTCCAAAGCTGTACCGAGAGCTTGCAGGGAACAAAAGCTCCCGAGAGCAAACCCGAGCAGATTGCTTAGCCCAGACCGACAAAGGCAAGACAATTCCGCCTCTGGCAAAGACATTTGGGAACCACGGCAACAGGCCCCTCCCCCAGAAGATCAGCACGAACAGCCAGCCAAGACCAAATTTATCGATCAAGGAGAACGGGAGAACTCCAGCGCTAGGGGAATCCTGCACATAGAATTCATGGCTTCTTTTTTACCAGGATTCATTAGTTTTTCAAAGTTAATTTTTTTAACTGTTTCTTTTTTTTTGAACTTTTCTTTTTCCCTTTTTCAACCAACATCTTATCAATCCCTTTTTTAAAAAAATTTTTTTTATTTTTCATTTTTAGAGTCATATTCTATAACTTCATAATAGTTACCCTTATTTTTGGCATATATATATATAAGTTGTTCTCTCTTTAAAATTTTGATATACAGTTTCTTCTAACAGATCAAAATATACCCTAAATCACTAGTGTATGGCTTTGTTCTAGTCTCCTGCCTGATCACATTCTCTCCCTTTTTTCTTTTTTTTTAAATCTTCTTTCTTTTTTCAAACAACTTCTTATCTTATTGACTCCTTTTATAAAATCTTTTATAATTTTCATCTTTACAGTCATATTCCATCCTTTCATTGTATCAACCTTTATTTTGTACATATATAAGTCTTTCTTTCTTTAAAATTTTAGGAGGCACTTTCTTCTAACAGACCAAAATACATCCAAAATCTAGTGTGTGGCACTGATCTATGCACTAGCCTGATCATATTTGATCATATTCTGTTTTTTTTGTTTTGTTCTGTTTTTGTTTGTTTTTATCTTTTTCTTTTTCTTTTTATTTACTCTTTCTTTCCATTTCTTTTCCCTTGGCTTCAGGACTTTTCTGATTTGTTTAGAGTATATTTGCTGGGGACATTGTTAACCTGTTAGCATTTTGTTCTCTCATTCATCTCTTCTCCTCTGGACAAAATAACAAGATGAAAAATATCACCTCGGCAAAAAGAACAAGAGGTAGTACTGTCTGCCAGGGACCTACTCAATACGGACATTAGTACGATGTCGGACTTAGAGTTCAGAATCATGATTTTAAAGATACTAGCTGGACTTTAAAAAAGCATGGAAGTTATTAGAGACACCCGTCCTGGAGAAAAAAAGAACTAAAATCTAACCAAATCGAAATCAAAAAGGCTATTAATGAGGTGGAATAAAAAATGGGGGCACTAACTGCTAGGATAAATGAGGCGGAAGAGAGAATCAGTGATATAGAAGACCAAATGATAGAAAATAAAGAAGCTGAGAAAAAGAGAGATAAACAACTACTGGACCACGAGGGCAGAATTTGAGAGATAAGCAATATGATAAGACGAAACAACATTAGAATAATTGGGATCCGAGAAGAAGAAGAAAGAGAGAGAGGGGCAGAAGGTATATTGGAGCAAATTAGAGCAGAGAACTTCCCTAATGTGGGGAGGGAAACAGGCATCAAAATCCAGGAGGCACAGAGAACCCTGCTCAAAATCAATAAAAATAGGTCAACACCCTAACATCTAATAGTAAAACTTACGAGGCTCAGAGACAAAGAGAAAATCCTGAAAGCAGCTCAGGAGAAGAGATCTGTAACCTACAATGGTAGAAACATTAGATTGGCAGCAGACCTATCCACAGAGACCTGGTAGGCCAGAAAGGACTGGCATGATATCTTCAGAGCACTAAACGAGTAAATATGCAGCCAAGAATACTATATCCAGCTAGTCTGTCATTGAAAATAGGAGAGATAAAAAGCTTCCAGGACAAACAAAAACTAAAGGAATCTGCAAACACGAAACCAGCCCTCCAAGAAATATTGAAAGGGGTCCTCTAAGCAAAGAGAGAGCCTAAAAGCAGCACAGACCAGAAAGGAACAGAGACAATATACAGTAACAGTCACCTTACAGGCAATACAATGGCACTAAATTCATACCTTTCAATAGTTACCCTGAATGTAAATGGGCTAAATGCCCCAATCAAAAGACACAGGCTATCAGATTGGATTCAAAAACAAGACCCATCAATATGCTGTCTGCAAGAGACTCATTTTAGACACAAAGACACCCCCAGATTGAAAGTGAGGGGTGGAAAACCATTTACTATGCTAATGGACACCAAAAGAAAGCTGGGACGGCAATCCTTATATCAGACAAATTAGATTTTAAACCAAAGAGTGTAATAAGAGATGAGGAAGGACACTATATCCTACTTAAAGGGTCTATCCAACAAGAAGATCTAAGAATTGTAAATATCTATGCCCCTAACATGGGAGCAGCCAATTATATAAGGCAATTAATAACAAAAACAAAGAAACACATTGACAACAATACAATAATAGTAGGGGGACTTTAACACCCCCCTGACTGAAATGGACAGATCATTTAAGCAAAAGATCAACAAGGAAATAAAGACTTTAAATGACACCCTGGACCAAATGGACTTCACAAATATATTCAGAACATTCCATCCCAAAGCAATGGAATACAGATTCTTCTCTAGTGCCCATGGAACATTCTCCAGATTTGATCACATCCTAAGTCACAAATCAGGTCTCAACCAGTACCAAAAGATTGGGATTATTCCCTGCATATTTTCAGACCACAATGCTTTGAAACTAGAACTCAATCACAATAGGAAAGTTGGAAAGAACTCAAATACATGGAGGCTAAAGAGCATCCTACTAAAGAATGACTTGGTCAAACAGAAAATTAAAGAAGAATTAAAAAAATTCATGGAAACCAATGAAAATGAAAACACAACCATTCAAAATCTTTGGGATACAGCAAAGGCAGTCCTAAGAGGAAAGTATATAGCAATACAAGCCTTTCTCAAGAAACAAGAAAAGTCTCAAATACACAACCTAACCCTACACCTAAAGGAGCTAGAGAGAAAACAGCAAATAAAGTGTCAACCCAGCAGGAGAAGAGAAATAATAAAGATGGGAGCAGAAATCAATGAAATAGAAACCAAAAGAACAGTAGAACAGATCAATGAAACTAGGAGCTGGTGCTTTGAAAGAATTAACAAGATTGATAAACCCCTGGCCAGACTTATCAAAAAGAAAAGAGAAATGACCCAAATCCACAAAATCATGAATGAAAGAGGAGAGATCACAACCAACACCAAAGATATACAAACAAATACAAGAACATATTATGAGCAACTCTATGCCAGCAAGTTAGATAACCTGGAAGAAATGGGTGCATTCCTAGAGATGTATCAACTACCAAAATTGAACCAGGAAGAAATAGAAAACCTGAACAGACTTATAACCACTAAGGAAATTGAAGCAGTCATCAAAAAACTCTGAAGAAACCAAAGCCCAGGGCCAGATGGCTTCCCAGGGGAATTCTACCAAACATTTCAAGAAGAATTAATACCTATACTCCTGAAACTGTTCCAAAAGGAGAAATGGAAGGAAAACTTCCAAACTCATTTTATGAGGCCAGCATTACCTTGATCCCAAAACCAGACAAAGACCCCATCCAAAAGGAGAATTACAGACCAATATCCTTGATGAACATGGATGCAAAAATTCTCACCAAAATACTAGCCAATAGGATCCAACAGTACATTAAAATGATTATTCACCATAACCAAGTGGGATTTATCACTGGGCTGCAAGGTTGGTTCAACATCCACAAATCAATTAATGTGATAGAATACATTAACAAAAGAAAGAATAAGAATCATATGATCCTCTCAATAGATGCAGAAAAAGCATTTGACAAAGTACAGCATCCTTTCTTGATCAAAACTCTTCAGAGTATAGGGATAGAGGGTATATACCTCAATATCATAAAAGCCATCTATGAAAAACCGACAGCGAATATCATTCTCAATGGGGAAAAACTGAGAGCTTTCCCTGTGAGGTCAGGAATGCAGCAGGGATGTCCAGTATCAACACTGCTATTCAACATAGTATTAGAATCCTAGCCACAGCAGTCAGACAACAAAAAGAAATAAAAGGCATCCAAATCGGAAAAGAGGAAGTCAAACTCTCACTCTTTGCAGATGATATGACACTTTATGTGGAAAACCCAAAAGACTCCACCCCAAAACTGCTAGAACTCCTATAGGAATTCAGTAAAGTGGCAGGATATAAAATCAATGCACAGAAATCAGTGGCATTCCTATACACCAACAACAAGACAGAAGAGAGACAAATCAAGGAGTCAATCCCATTTACAATTGCACCCAAAACCATAAGATACCTAGGAATAAATTTAACCAAAGAGGCAAAGGATCTGTACTCAGAAAACTATAAAATACTCATGAAAGAAATTGAGGAAGACACAAAGAAATGGAAAAACCTTCCATGCTCGTGGATTGGAAGAACAAACATTGTGAAGATGTCAATGCTACCTAGAGCAATCTACACATTCAATGCAATCCCCATCAAAATACCATTCACTTTTTTCAAAGAAATGGAACAAATGATCCTAAAATTTGTATGGAACTTGAAGAGACCTGGAATAGCCAGAGGAATGTTGAAAAAGAAATGCAAAGCTGGCGGCATCACAATTCCGGACTTCCAGCTCTATTACAAAGCTGTCATCATCAAGACAGTATGGTACTGGCACAAAAACAGACACATCGATCAATGGAACAGAATAGAGAGCCCAGAAATGGACCCTCAACTCTATGGTCAACTAATCTTTGACAAAGCAGGAAAGAATGTCCAATGGAAAAAAGACAGTCTCTTCAACAAATGGTGTTGGGAAAATTGGACAGCCACATGCAGAAGAATGAAACTGGAGCATTTCCTTACACCACACACAAAAATAGACTCAAAATGGTTGAAAGACCTAAACGTGAGACAGGAGTCCTTCAAAATCCTAAAGGAGAACACAGGCAGCAACCTCTTCGACCTCAGCCCCAGCAACTTCTTCCTAGAAACATCACCAAAGGCAAGGGAAGCAAGGGCAAAAATGAACTATTGGGACCTCATCAAGATAAAAAGCTTTTGCACAGCAAAGAAACAGTCCGCAAAACCAAAAGACAACCAACAGAATGGGAGAAAATATTTGCAAATGACATATCAGATAAAGGGTTAGTATCCCAAATCTATAAAGAATTTATCAAACTCAACACCCAAAGAAGAAATGATCCAATCAAGAAATGCCAGAAGACATGAACAGACATTTTTCCAAAGAAGACATCCAAATGGCCAACAGACACATGAAAAAGTGCTCAACATCGCTCGGCATCAGGGAAATCCAAATCAAAACCTCAATGAGATACCACCTCATACCAGTCAGAATGGCTAAAATTAACAAGTCAGGAAAGGACAGATGTTGGCAGGGATGCGGAGAAAGGGGAACCCTCCTCCACTGTTGGTGGGAATGCAAGCTGGTGCAACCACTCTGGAAAACAGTAGGGAGGTTCCTCAAAAAGTTGAAAATAGAGGTACCATACGATCCAGGAATTGCACTACTGTGTATTTACCACAAAGATAAAAATGTAGGGATCCGAAGGGGTACGTGTACCCCAATGTTTATAGCAGCAATGTCCACAATAGCCAAACTGTGGAAAGAGCCAAGATGTCCATCGACAGATGAATGGATAAAGAAGAAGTGAGTGGTATATATACACAATGGAATATTATGCAGCCATCAAACGGAATGAGATCTTGCCATTTGCAACGACGTGGATGGATCTGGAGGGTGTTATGCTGAGTGAAATAAGTCAATCAGAGAAAGACATGTACCATCTGACCTCACTGATATGAAGAATTCTTAATCTCAGGAAACAAACTGAGGGTTGTTGGAGTGGTGGGGTTGTGGGAGCGATGGGGTGGCTGGGTGATAGACATTGGGGAGGGTATGTGCTATGGTGAGCACCGTGAATTATGCAAGACTGTTGAATCACAGATCTGTATCTCTGAAACAAATAATGCAATATATGTTAAAAAAAAAAAGAAGAAAAAGATAGCAGGAGGGGAAGAATGAAGGGGAGTAAATCTGAGGGGGCAACGAAGCATGAGAGAGGATGGACTCTGAAAAACAAACTGAGCATTCTAGAGGGGAGGGGGGTGGAGATGGGTTAGCCTGGTGATGGATATTAAAGAGGGCACGTTCTGCATGGAGTACTGGGTGTTATGCACAAACAATGAATCATGGAACACTACATCAAAAACTAATGATGTAATGTATGGTGATAAACATAACAATAAAAAATTTAAAGTAAAAAAAAATGGTGGTTAAAAGGTACAAACTTCCAGTTATAGAATAAATTCTGGGGATATAATGCACAGCATTATGACTACAGTTAACACTGCTATACAGCATATTTGAAAGCTGCTTAGGAGTAGATCTTAAAAGTTATCATCACAGGCAATAAATTTGTAACTATATGAGGTGATGGATTTTAACTGAAGTTATAGTGGTAATAATTTTGCAGTATTTATATATATCAAATCATTTTGAGGTATACTTTAAGCTTACACAATGTTATATGTCAATTTTAACTCAATAAAACTGGAAAGAAGAGATTAGGAACTTGAAAAGCAGAGTAATGTAAAATCAGTACAACTGATGGTGTTTTAAATTATGACAAAATACTCTTGCTTACTATGCTGTTTATAAAGGCAAAGAGAAGAATTAAACATTTCAGAACAGCTTACATCAGAGTAGTGAACAAATAATGTGGGGTTGGTTTTTATGTTTTGAATAAAAGTAAACTTAAATAATTCTAAAAATACAGTGTTGTGTGGTCTGGATTACTGCATGAGACCAGAAATAATGAAATATTAATTATTGTCAAGTAATTTTTTCACAAATCTTTTCCTGTATGGGAGACACAATTTCTTATGAGATTTGCTCTGTTATTTTCTAGAACAGAGTTTTAGTGGTGTCAGTGGTTGTCATTATTTTTCATAGTCTTCTAAGATGGGCTAAGTCTGTTGAACAAGATCTATGATTATTTAACAGAGAATTATTTAATCTCCAACTGGGCTTCATAGCATTTTCACTTTGAATACTAACCTACCATGACAGAGGCAAGATCCAGCACTCTTGCTGCATGCGAACCATGATGTTTAACTCAGTGGATGTCGTCCTCTGCATGTATTTTCACAAATAATCATGATTTTCTTTGCTACACTGAATTTAATTTTCTTTTGAAGCCCTATTCCAGTATTTCTTTCACTGCATTATTTTTGGAAATTTTTTCCAACCACTATTTCTTTAACTGCATTAGTTTTAGTTTCTGTCCCCTCTTCTTTCATTTGTGGTAACCACCATTTTAATACCTTAGTAACTATACCAAGATAATGGATATAATATGAAGTACAATTTAGAAAAATGTGTTAGAATTTGAAGAAATAATTAAGCTCTTAAATTAATGTGACTAAGAAGTTCTTTTTTTAAATTTTTTATTGTTATGTTAATTACCATACATTACATCATTAGTTTTTGATGCAGTGTTCCATGATTCATTGCTTGTGTGTAACACCTAGTGCTCCATGAAGAACATGCCCTCTTTATTTTTTATTTTTTTAAAGATTTTTTATTTATTTATTCATGAGATTTTATTTATTTATTCATGAGAGACAGAGAGAGAGAGAGAGAGAGAAGCAGAGGGAGAAGCAGGCTCCCAAGGAGCAGGGAGCCCGATGCGGGACTCGATCCCAGGACCCTGGGATCATGACCTGAGCCGAAGGCAGACGCTTAACCATCTCAGCCACCCACGCGCCCCGAGAACATGCCCTCTTTAATACCCATCACCAGGCTAACCCATAGAAGTTCTTTGTTTTTAAAGGAAAAAAATAGCTTATATGTTGTATGTTACAAATAATGATTTAATTTAAACCTTGTTTGTTTTTCCATTAGTAAATATATAAAGTTATTTTTCTCTTAACAGGAGTGCTAACATATTTTTGAAGCAATTCTAATTTACTTTTTATTTAGATTTCAAGTAAAAGACTATCTTGGTCTCAGAATTAAACAGTCAATTTTTCTCTTTAGAAAAATTGTTTTCAAGTTTGTTATTTTCTTAGATATAAAATAGAACCAGTTAATTAGGTAATGTTACTCAAATGTTTTGTTTGTCTTTTACATACTGATCGTATAGTCCTTGATATTATATTATAATAAGATAAAATAGAAAAAAAGCAAATATTAAAGCTGGTTAATGATACCATCTGGTAAACATTGTTTCACTTTTTGTTTTAGTTAAATTTCTTTTGAATGCACATAATGGGAAATAACTCCAGTTAACTTAAGCAACAATGTGTCTTTATAGGATGGATACTGGGGTTTATCCTAAAATTTATTTATTTTTTATTTTTATTTTTTAAAGATTTTATTTATTTATTTGAGAGAGAGAGAGAGCACAGGTAGGCAGAACAGCAAGGAGAGGGAGAGGAAGAAGCAGGCTCTCCACTGAACAGGGAGCCTGACATGGGGCTCGATCCCAGGACCCTGGGATCATGACCTGAGCCGAAGGCAGCCGCTTAACTGACTGAGCCACCCAGGCGCCCCTATCCTAAAATTTAAAGGGAGCCAGCCCCTAAAGGAAGACCAGAACCAGGAATTTAAAAAAGTTAAATGCAGGTAGGTGACCCTCTTTCATTCCATTCTCCCTGCTTCTCTATCTGCTTCATTCTTACTATCTTGAACATCATTTTTCTCTGCGACTTTTTGCAAATAAGGCAGAAGTAGGCTTCTCCTCTAAGATTTATGATTCCGTCAGTTCCAGCATCTACAGAACCTAACTGCATGGTAATTTCACATTCCTAGGAGAGAGAATCTGATTAACTCAGCTCAGACCTGGTGTCCAACACTGGTCCAATCAATAGTGCATAGAATGACAACTTCTACTGTGACTGTGCTTTCAGCTGTCTGCACTACTAGATACAGGGGCCGGGGCAGTATTTCATTGATAAAGGGGATTCTCTTAAACTGAGCTGACATCCCCAAAGTTATTACCACACCTATATTGTTACACTTGTTAATCAGAAGAAGTAATGATACTAAATATTCAAAAGATATTGTGCTCCTACTATATGCCAGGAACTATGTGCAAACCTCCCCATCCATTATCTCACATTTTCTTCATGAGGTCCTTATGTTTATTTCATCTGTGAAGAAACTAAAAACTAATAGTGGCTAAATATTATGCCCAAACCCTCAAAAGGCTGTGAAAAACTGCCACAAAGTTATAGGATATAAATTTCTTTAATGGAGAAGAAGCAGGTTTTTATGTAAAACAAAGGCCATTACATGATCCCAGGGAGGATTTTACCTCCCAGATCTTCCAAAGTTCTTGATAAGGAGGTACAGCTTTGGGAGATACCCCTGGAATTACCATTGTCATTCTCATAGCAGTTTCAGACCCTCTAGGTCCCTCGGGACAATGGACTATTCTGCAAATTCTAGCTGCATGCTAACCTATTTACCAGCCAGAAGACAGCTGGTATGAAACAACCCAAATGAATTCTCATGTGAATGGTGCAAGCTTAGGGGAAGCAAGAACCCAGTTTTCCAGGTGTGTCTCCCAGCAGGACCCTCAAATGCTTATGGTCCACCATCAGGATTTCTATTTTCAGGTCACTGGATTCTTTGCCAAATGACTCTTGCTTTTAGTGCTAAAGCTTAATGCATATGCCTAATGCTTTTAAACAAAATTTATATAGAGACTCATTAATAGTAAGAAACCAAATCACTGCTGTTCAGTAGAGAATAATTGTTCTTAGCTTACACACTCACACACCCAAACCGCCTTAAAATAATAGAATTCAGGCACCCCACAGCTAAACTTTAATTATGTTGTCTGATAGTAGATTGCTATATTTTGTCATCATTTCAATTCTGCCTCTATCAACATAATATTTTATTGTTTCCTATCACAAACCCTGTTCGTTATTTATTGTTAAAGACTCAATAGTTGAATTTACACTCTGTCACAATCAATCATGCTCACCCAGCTAATGCAGCATTAAAATGAAATCAGGCTTGCAATATTGTTAAGCCATATAAATTAAAGTGTTTGGGTGGATAGCACAGACCAGGCATTCTGAAACTGTCTCAAGTCACGCATACCATCAAAAACTATTCATTGAATGCCTCTAAGCGTCATGAGTTTATTCCAAGTATTCTGAAATTATCAAACAAGAGAAAAAAAACATATGCACAATAGTGTACACTCTTAAGATGAAATTGTTGAAAAAATATACATAAGAACCTACATCTATATGCCAAAATATGGAACTGGAAAATACATAAACATTCATGTACAAGTGCTCAATACTGTTTGTGTAAACTTGGTGTTATAGCAAGTGTTATAATGACTTTATGGGATTTGTCCATATTTTGTCAGTTCAAATTTAGCACATTTTTGAGGTAAGTGATATCATAGTGGGAAAAACCAAGTGGAAACTTCTGAAACTGCCTCTCCTCTCTGGCCAAAAGAGCACACCAAAAACACTAATGTATCTGGAAGGGATGCTGAAAAGTAGTGCTATCTCTAAGGACCTAAATATATACATATTTTTGAAATTTTTCTCTGCATTGTGATCAAACCCAGAAAAAAGGAAAATATTTCAGAGCAGATCACAATCCAATTAATATCTTTAATTTGAAAAAGTGACCAAGAAGTCGATTCAATGATCCCTGATTTTGCAATTTAAGAAGTCTGCACTATATGCTAACTCTTCAGTATAATTCTAATAAAAATAAAACTTTTGTTCATTACCACTTTTAAGCTTTTTCTAATTAACTCTGAATAGAATCACTGAAAAATAGATCAGAAGAGAATATTAAAATACTAAGTTCCTAATTCTCTTAAGTCTGCAATATTCGAAGATCTACAATGTCATTAAAACCTCTTAAAGTTTATGAACTTAGAAATAAATAATAAAATTAATGCCACCAGAAACTTTCCTTCATATCCTATGTCTAACAGTGTTCTTTTACATTAAAAAATAAAACTATATATAGAGATAGTAATGCAATAGATGATATATATCTTAGATTTATGGAGTAAAGAGAAGTCACCTGTCTAAGAAAATTGTTTTAAGTTTTCAGCTAGAATACACTGTAAAAGTAAACAATACATTATTAATACCTTTTTCACTTCATAGGGACATAAAAGAATGAATGCTTGGTTTATACAGTATTTTTTTTAATGAAAAGGTACACATGAAATTTCTGTAAAAGATTTTGTGGTTGATGATACAGTTGCTGCTATTTCTGGTAGTATTGCATTATTAGTATTCTCTCAGTTTTTGTTTTAAAATTTTCTCCTCAAGTGTTGCAATACAGTGTTCTTTCTGGCCTTCCCAAGAATGAATCATCCTCTCTTAGAAAGTACATTAAGTTTTTTGTCTTCCAAAATGCCAATTGTCAGTCATAATATTAGTATAATAAAAAGTACATCAATTACTTAAAAGTTGGAAATATAGGTCTCATACTCTGAGAATTTGAATAATTCTGCTAGCAAAAGTGGAAGTAGCAGATTTTTTTCATAATTATTCCAGTTATGGTTTGTTCATGTATAAGAAAGAGTAATTCAACTCTAATTTAATCGAATATGTGAATTTATTTACCTCCAAAGGAAATTGGACTTGAGTTTAGTTTTAACTGAATACAAAGCTTAAACAATATCACTAGTTTTTTGTCCTCTTTCCCTCAACTCTTGCCAATGCTTATCTTGTTATGTTGATTCCTTCTGTTAGAAGGAAGGAATTGCTGCTGGAAGCCCTAGATGTGTATCTACAGTTTAACATCCCCATCAAAAAGAGGATCTTTGTTCATGATGGCTATGGGGGAAACTGGCCTGGGGAAAACTGATTGGATTGGACATGCCTGGTCTTGCAGCAACCCCTGGCTTAACCACTGTTGCCCAGAAGACGGAGGAAGAAAAATTCGGGGGCAGAATCAGTCTTATGAAAATCACATAAATTATTTCCCAAGGGAGAAAAAATGCATTCTCCTTCTAGAAAAAAGATAAAATCTTGGAGAGGTAGGAAAAAAAGCAAAAAAAAAATTATACACTACAATTATGAGTACACCATTTTATCTGTAATCCATAGAAATATCCTACTGAAGTTTCAAGCTACACTAATTCAATATATATGAAGCAACAAATCTGGAGGGTTCTGGCAGGCTCATCTCTTTCCTTTCTTTAATTTAGAAGCATTACTCAGTGATTTGCGTTAGCTCATCAGAATAAAGAGGCTGATAACAGTTATGGGGCTTCAGAAATTTCTCATTTCTAACAAGGTCACTTTCCTGATCAGAGAATTCCTCTGTTTTCTTAAACAGCTATTTAGAGATTTGAGAGGAAGATTCCTGCTGTCTAGTACAATGTGATGTGTGCAGACCTGTGCCCAGTCTTCAATGAGGGATAGGGAGAGTCCAGGGGGAATGTGTATGCTATACAGTTTTCTGCCAATAAATCCTGTTTTATATCTGTACCACATGGTGCTTTGCCTGACATGGTTTAAGCATTTTCTTTATTTTTTCTTTTTTATTGTTATGTTAATCACCATACATTACATCATTAGTTTTTGATGTAGTGTTCCATGATTCATTGTTTGTGTATAACACCCAGTGCTCCATGCAGAACGTGCCCTCTTTAATACCCATCACCAGGCTAACCCATCCCCCCACCCCCCTCCCCTCTAGAACCCTCAGTTTGTTTTTCAGAGTCCATAGTCTCTCATGGTTCGTCTCCCCCTCCAATTTCCCCCCCTTCATTCTTCCCCTCCTGCTATCTTCTTCTTCTTCTTCTTTTTTTTAAACATATAATGTATTATTTGCTTCAGAGGTACGGTTTAAACATTTTCTTTCATGGAGTTTTAAAGGCTATGAATTGAGTCACATGATTTAAGATTTTCACATAGCAATCAACATGGTTTCCTAATTTGCTTAGAGTATCATGATATATTTGGGAAAATAACATGCTGAAAAAAACCTTCCATTATTTTACCTCTTTTTTTAGTATTATGCCTTTTTACAGGTTTCTATTTGTTTTTATTGCAAACTATCTACTGATGTTTTCATATTCCCAAAATATCCATTTGTCTGCCATCTAGTGACTACTCCACACATTTGTTAACTGCTCATTTATTAAATATTTTCTACTTGGAGTCTTTTTTAAAAAGCATTGCCTTTTCATGATTTAGACAATAAATAAAGGGATCACCACCTTCTTTGGGACAAGGGAACTAAATAATCATGTCAAGATATGTTTACTAAAAAAGGATAATGCTACTTAATGTGAAATATAAACAGACATTATTTCAAAAATAAAACAATTTTCTGTGCACGTCTTGTTATTTATAGTTCTAACATATGGCAGCATTCCATGTTTTAATATCATCTGGCTTAGAAACTTTACAGAGGATGCTTAGGTACATTTTTCTATTCTATGATTAGTTGCACATAGTTATAAAGTCACTAGAAAAACACAGGAGCTTGGAGAAAACTCAGTAAAATATGCAGAATGAATTGTTGAAATAAAATTACAGAATTAACTTTGAAGGACATAGATATATAGTGAACATTTGAACAATACACAGTAGAATGAAAGGCATTAATTTCCCATTTGTCACAGTGGGATCATAATATAGATTTTAAAGAGGATATACACAAGAAAGAAGGAAGTTACAAAGAATTAAAAATTGTGACATGTGAAGAAGTGCAGTGCATGGAGGCAATAGAGTGTAAGAAGACAGCTTATTAGAGTAGAAAAGAAATAAATGCAGCTTGGATTCAGGTTTTTAGTTGGGGAACTATGTGCAGAATATTTATCCTCTTCAAAACACAATTTCCTTGCTGACAAAATGGAAATAATAATAAAAACCTTCATAGACTTTTTAGGTGCATTAGACACAAATAAATAAGGCATCTTTGTTAGGATTGGATATAGACCTAACTCCAGATGTGCGCATCCCCACAGTCGCATTTAGTAGTGCAGATGGAGCCTCTGTGTTAATTAGGAAAGATAGCCCTTACTCCGGGCCGATGCAGCTCTGCCCTCATGAAGCAAATGATGTTTAGAAGAGCTTGCAATTGATTTCAACCACCACTCGCCCTCTTGGCTGGTTTTCTATGTAAAATGAACAATTGAAACATGTGTTCAGGGCCCAGCCCACCTGGTTATTGTGGGTCCCATTAATACTAATGGAAAAGTGAGAGGCAAATTAATAGTGATTTGCTTTTCAGCTCTATTGCTCTTAGATCAAAGGGAATAAACCTTTAGGGAAAGGCTTAGTTTTCTTTTCTTTCTTTCTTTTTTTTTTAATGTATGCCTCTTTTTTTGTTTCAGTGTCGAGAAAGACTGAAAATAACTCTTATATGACTAAACCTATCTCGTCTTTTGGGATATTGCTTTAAGATTATATATAGATAGATAGATAGATGCTTTAAGATTATATAGATATAGATAGATATATGTTTCAAGATATATTTATCTTTATCTATATCTATATATATTCCATACAAATTTCAAATTTTATTTGGAAAACTAGCTCTATGAGATATGAATCAATTTCATGTAAGTAGTTTTGATAGTAAGGCAAGTAGTGTGGCAAATCTGTGATGAATAGAGCAAGTTTTCTTTATTCCAGATTGTCTTAGAGACTTTAATATGATAGCATCTACTGTGAATCACCAAACAGGGATAAATCTTGCAACATTTCTCCAAAACAATTTAAAATGGAAACCATTTCTGAATCAGAGGTAGTTCAACCAGAGAAGCAGAACTAGTAGATTAGATAGATGACAGATGATGGTGGATAGATAGATAGGCAGGCAGAACTATTATAGGGAATTGGCTTTCCCAATTGTGGGAGCTGTTATTAACAAAGTTTTTAAGGCTGTTTGTCCACATCTGATGCTAGAACATGAAGTTCACAGGGAAGGCAGTCAGGGAGGGAAGATCACATGTAGGTTGGAAAACCCATGAGCACAAGCTGGCCCAGGAGTCAGAAGAAAATGAAGGAAAATTCAAGGAAGCTAGAGCAATTACAGATTTAGATTCTGCTTCCTCCCAATGAAGTGAATCAGCCGATCAGCAACAGCGTGTGTAATCTACAAAATGGCTGCTGCTCTCCTTCCATTCTCCAACACTCTTGAGAAAGGGATTCACTAGTAACCTGTCCAAACTTCTGAAAAACCAACTTTCTCAACTATGACTCAAAGTCCAGATGCAACGGAAGATAGGACAAATTCTAAGGTTTAAAATTAAAGAAAAATTTCATAGCAAAAAAAAAAAGAAAAGAAAACGTGAAATACAGGCAAAGTCAGAAGAAAATAATTATCTGGGAGAAACTATTTGTAATACATGTAATGGATAAATGATTAATATCCCAATAAAGAAATCTAAACAATAAAGTTTAACAACACCCCCCAAAATTATAGAAAAAATGGCCTGAATAATTTTACATTTCAAAACAAATTTAAAGAGACATAAAAAAGGTTCCTAAACTTGTGAAAAGATACTAAATTTTGCCCATAACAAGGAAAATGTAATATAAAACTATACTGACAATTTCTCACATATCTCATTGTCAAAAATTTGAGAGTTCAACCACACCCTCTGTTGGCAACACTGTGGAGAACAGGTGCTCTCATACACTGCTAGTGGGAATGCAGAATAGTACAAACTTTATGGAAGGGAATTTGGTAAAATTTAACAAATGTACTTATGCCTTTACCCTTTGACCAGCATTACGACTTTCAGAAACCTAGCCAGAGGGTATGTGCCAAAAATGGCAGGAGGAGGAAGAGGAGGAAGAGAAAAGTAAAGGAAAAAGAAAACATCCTGTCTATTCATGATAGCATTTGTTTCCTATTGAACAATATTGGAAATGATGCAAATCTCCATACAAAGAACATTAAATAAGTAATATACAGTACATACACACAATGGAGTTCTTCATTGGAAGGTTTATTTTAACTGACATGGAATGGTTTCCAGGATACACATCAGGGGAAAAAACAAATATAAAGGGTTATGTATTGCATGCTCCGTTTCATGTATGAAGAAGAGAAAAATAAAAGGGGGAAAAAAGAAGAAAAAAGACAAGAGAAAAGTGAAGCTGAAACTACTGAGATTGATTACCTATGGGGGATGAGAAAGTGATGGAAGAGTTGGGAGAGTGGAGGTAAGTAAAACTTCTCTCAGTAATAATACCTTTTGTATAGATTTGACTCTTGGAACTATGTTGACATTTTAAGTACTTGAAATATAAAATGAAAGGAAATGAGTGAAAACAAAATAAAACAAGGATATAGAAAATTTCTAAAATAGAATTTGAATAGAAATAAATGAGCCTAATATATTCCAAATTAATATCAACTTTTTAATACATTATATTGACTGTTAACTTCAAACAATTATTGAATTGTAGTTAATAGGTTTGACTTTTGCAATGTATAATTCTGAAATTATATTCTCCATGTTCTAGGATTGCGCACATCAATAAATATATTGAAGATAATTTTTCACTGTTTTGAAAGAGTTAAAAATACGTAGAGGGAAAGGACTAAAAATTGTGGTATTGAACTGAAAATGGAACTACAGTTTAAATTCATGGTTTAAATATGTAGATAAGGATAGAGGTTGGTATAGGTACAGGTAGTGGTATAGATCCGTGAAAATATAGATGTGGATACACACACAGATAAAGATATACCTATACATATAGATATAGATACACATATATAGATACACGCAGATGAGAGGAGCTGAAAGCAATGACACCCAAAGTAACAAGGAGCACACTTAAAGTTCAAATATTGGTTTTTAAATATCATTATCTACTAAGAGGAATTTGGGCTTTCTGGAGGAATAGCAAATCTAGCTCTGGGTCAGGGAATGTACAGAATGAGCCAGGAATGTTTTATTGTGATAGAAAGGAGTATGTCCACAATGAGTGACTAAGACATGTCTGAAGAACACATAAATGAGTTCAAAAGGGCTTGCTCTGGCCACATTTGGGACAAATTTAGCAGCAAAAGCAGTAATTATAATAATAGCTGAATATAAGCCCTTGAATAAAACAATAATCTCTGAGTCCTTAATGCTGTGAATAATAACTGAAAAAACAAATCAGTGTAGGAGAGCTAAAGCTTTTCCTAACAGTGGAATACCAACTAGTAAATGTAGAAGAAATGATTAAATTAAAAAAATCATTATTTTAGTAATAATTGATTCAAGCAAGAATCAAACATAGATACTAATAATAGTGGGTAAAAGTTTGATGAGAAAAAGGATATTTACATAGCCTCAAAGTATCGCTGCATACATTATTATTAATTACAAGGGGGAAAATGTTATCCTAGCAGAGGAAAAGCTTACAGACAGCACTTTAACCAAATGACCAATGTTCTCATCACCACCAATGATGGGATAAACAGCCATTATGTGCCTCTTGATATGCAGTACTGAGAAGGACACAGAACCACTTCTGTGATGCTCCTGCCAAACATGTGTAACATGAATATAATAGAACAAAAGTTAGGCAAACCTAAAATGAGGGTTATTCTAAAAAATAGCTGTCCTGTACTCTTCAAAAATGTCAAGGCCATGAAAGAAACAAAAACATAACACTGAGGAACTGAGGCGCGAAAACTGAAGGCAATATGTGATTCTTGACTGAATTGAAAAAAAAGAGCTATAAAGGACATTATTAGGACAGTTGATGAAATTTGAACATGAACTCTGGATTAGATATCAGTAATGAATAACTATTAAATTTTTTAAATTTTGGTAATTGTACTGTTGTTGAGGGAAATAAGACTCTTGTTCTTAGGAGACACACTGTGAAGCATTTAAAGGCAAAAAGGCATAATGTCTAAAGTAACATTGAAAAGATTCCCCAAAAAAAGCAAAAGCAGGAGAGCAAAAGGCTGATGTCATCTGCTGCAATGCAAAATCCTAATCCCTTTCCCAGTTTCCAAAACTGAGACAGTTCTTACACCCAGAGCCCAGAGTTTGAAGGGGAGGTTATGTCATAGTAAGTATATACAATAGCAATTCCCCTGGGTGTTGCACAAAATGATGGCCATAACCCATAGGTACACTGAGGAAAGGAGAACGCTCAGAACTTCCAAAGGCTGTTGGATGAGTTTATACTGATAGCAGAAGTACAAAAATAACATCATGGTTCCTTATTAAAGTGGAGGCTATAGAGGCCAGATGATAGGTGGAGTTCTGGCTTGAGACGATTCCACCATGGATCCATTGGGGCTATGTAACAACTCTGTTGTTATTTTCCCAGTCCCCGAGTGCATGATTTGTATGAATATACTTATTACTTGTTAGAACACTCACTTTAAGAGTTATAACAGTAATAAAGGTCAAGTCTAATGCCTGAAATGGTCTTAATCCAAACAGAATAGCAATTCAGAAGTAATACCACAACTCAGGTGAACCAACAGAGATTAGAACATACTCAGATAATTAAAGGAAGCAGAGTCATCAGCCCATCTCATGCAAAAAACTGATGGAATATGATAGACATCATCATACTACTGTAAACTTCAAGAAATAGTAATCCTAGTAACAGTTATATTGCCTAATATAAAGTATTTACTAGTATAGGTCAACACATCCCCTGGACTTTGTATGTGGCTACTGATATGGCAAATACATCCATTTCAGCCTCATCAAGGAGAAGGAGCAGAAGTGATTTGCTTTCATTTGAAGCAGTATGTATTCACAGTATTGCTCCAGAGCTATCTTCATTCATCTGCTCTCTGTCACAACATAATTCCAAGAGACTTCAATCAATCATTTGTATATTCTGTAGAACATAATGCTGGTCCAAGGTGATAATACTGTAGACTTCTTACATCATAGAGGCAACGATGATTTTTCATTACAACATACTGTCTGATCCACCAAGTCATAAAATTGCAGGATATAACATCAAGTTAATAGAAGTTGAAGCAAAAAATTGCAAATAATCTAGATGTTATGGAAAGACGTATGCAAGAAGGTAGAAAGTAAACTCTACAAAGATTCGAGAGACTGCCACTTTAATAATTTTTTAGGAGTCTAGGCATCTGGTATATGCCAGGACATCCCCTTAAGGTAAAGACATGTTATTGTACCTTGTACATTTTATCATTAAAAAAAAAGTCTTTGCAGACTTTGCAGGCAGAATACAACACATATGAGAATGCTACTCTGATCTTAGAAGCTTGTCAGTTTTGAGTAGGGTCCGGAGAAAGAGATTGCTCTGGAACAAGTTTAGACTATCATAAATGGCAGATACCAAGGTGCTAGAAGTACCAATATATAAGGATGCCATATATATTCACAGTTTAGGTTGCTAAACATGGAACAGAGACATGCCATTTATAGCAGAGAACAATTCACCATTCAAAAAGCAACTCTTGACATGTTACTGGGCCCTGATAGAAATGATATATCTAACCATGGGGCATCAAGGGACTATGTGACCAGAACTGCTTATCATAAGCTGGGTATTTTCTGATCCACCAAATCAAAAAATTGCAGAATAAGGCATAGTAAGAATTCATTAAATGATAAAAATTGTATGTTCATAATGGACCTGGGCCAGCCTGAAAGGTTACAAACAAAGTACTCAGTCAGGTAACACAGATCTATTTTATATCTATTGTTGCTGCACTCAGGACTCTCCTTCAATTCATGCCAATGGAATTATGGGGAATTCCCTACAGGCCTGGTGCACAGATGAGCTGGCTCAATATGCTGGTGCAAGTTGTAAGTTTACTACTACTACCTTATATTACAGCCTCACTCAAGGGTGACCCTTAAACACAGTGGTGAGGGGGAAAGCATCCCAATGAACATAGCTTCAAACAGTATATCTGGTCATCAACTTGATGTGAGGGAATAAGCAGCCTGAGGTTAGGATATGGATAGAATTCTGTGCAGTGACAAATATGTTAGCTGGTTAGAAAGGATATCTAGAAGGAACATAAATAAAAGATCATGTCCAGGAGTTCTAAGAAGTAAAGCATGTAAATGGACATACTGGGGTGGTGACAAAGTAGGCCAATCTTTTTCTCATGTTCATGCCCACAAGAAAACATGCAACACTAGAGAGACACTGAAAAACCAAGTGGTTAACTTCACCCATTTAGTGGAGTTCAGCCCGTCTTTGCCCTAAGCCATCTCAGTGTTTGCCCAATGGGGCCCTATTCAGAATAACCATAGTGCCAGGGATGGAGTCTGCACGTAGGTGTAAGTAAATATTCTTGCATTTACCAAAATGTTTTTTTGTTTTTTTCTTGTTTTTTTTTTTTTGGTTTTAAAAATTTTATTTATTTGACAGAGAGAGACACAGCGAGAGAGGGAACACAAGCAGGGGGAGTGGGAGAGGGAGAAGCAGGCTTCCCACTGAGCAGGGAGCCCGATGCGGGGCTTGATCCCAGGACCCTGGGACCATGACCTGAGCCGAAGGCAGACGCCCAACGACTGAGCCACCCAGGTGCCCCCACCAAAATGTTTTTAAGGTACATCCATGTTGTGGCATATATCAAAATTTCATTCATTTTTTAGGGCTGAATAATATTCCAATATATATAAAACATTTGTTTACACACTCATCTGTTGATGGATATTTGGGTTGTTTGCTCCTTTTGGCTATTATGAATAATGATGCTATGAACATTGGTGTACAAATATCTGTTTGTGTCCCTGCTTTGAATTATTTGGATATATACCAAGGAGTGGAATTGCTGGGTCCTATGGTAGTTCCATTATTAACTTTTTGAAGAAAAACAAACTATTTTCCACACTGGCTATGCCATTTTACTTTCCCACCAATGATGCACTAGGGTTCTAATATCTTCACAGCCTCACAAGCACATGTTTTTTAACTTTTGTAAAAAATTATAGTCATCCTGGTAGGTATGACATGGTCTCTCATTGTGGTTTTGATTTGCATTTCCCTAATGACTAGAGAAGTTGAGCGTCTTTTCTTGTGCTTAATGGTCATTTGTATATCTTCTTTGGAGAAAGGTCTATTCAAGTCCTTTGCCTGGTTTTTAACTGGGTTACTACTTAACTTACTTGTTATCAAAAGATGCCATTATGAGAGTGGCACAAAAGCTAGAGTTGTATAAGACATTTATAATACATATAGCTGATAGAAGACTAGCTTACTGAATAAATAAAGAACTTCTAAAATTCAACAGCAAAAATCCTGACAACCAAATAGAAAATAAGGGGTAAAATTGAGAGAGAGAGGGGGAGAGAGAGAGAGAGAGAGCATGAGTGGGGGAGGGCAGAGGGAGAGGGAGAAGCAGACTCCCTGCTGAGCAAGGATCCTGATGCAGGACTCAATCCCAGGACCCTGGGATCATGACCTGAGCCGAAGGCAGATGCCTAACCAACTGAGCCACCCAGGCGCCCCTGAATCAGCACTTTAAATCTCCCCTCCCTCCAAAAGGGATGTCCAAGTGGTCTGTAAACACATTAAATGAGCTCAATTAACTAGTAATCAACTAAATGCAAATTAAAGTTATAATTAGATACCACTAACATTTAAGAAACATGTGTGTGTACACACACACACACACACACACACACACACTACCAGGTATTGTCAAGGATATATGCAATGGAAATTCTATTAAGGTATTGGTAAGAATATAAATTATTTAAAATACTTTGAAATACAGTTCGATATTATCTACCAAAATTGAAGATATTCTTGCTCTATGACTCAAGCAATTCTACTTTTATATCTCTACCCCAAAAAAGTGTAGGCAAGTATACAGCAAGCGACATATACAACAATATGCTTGGCGTCATTATTTGTTGTATCTTAAACTGGAAAAAATCCCAAACTCACTGAAAAGTAAAATGGATAAATAAATTGTGTCAAGTCAAACAATGAAATACTATGAAACATAAATATGAATGAATTAGAACCATATGCATGTTTCCCATAAATACAATGCTAGACTTCTAGATTATTCCATTTAAACAACATAAAAACACCAGGTACACATAAATCATACTGTTTAAGGATACGTTCTTAGGAAGTAAAACTATAAAGAAAAGAAGGAAATAACTACTGTAAAATTGATATTATCTTTGGAGGATAGAAGTAGTGATTATGACAAGGTCTGAATGAGGTTTTTAGGTTGATGACTTTATTTTATTCCTTGATCTTGGAGGTCATTGAACAGAAGTTCACTACATAAGAAAAAATTGAGCTGTAAATTCCTGCTTTACACATTTTCCTCAATGTATATTATAGTTAACAATAAAATGACTAAAATGCAAAATAGTTGGTTAAAACATAATCCTCTAATGTTTGGAGTTGCTCTAATTATAGAGAAACACTTTTGCCTAGAACAAGGAAGTTATAAATGTACTTGCCAATGACACAAGATAGGCCTCAGTGACTGATGGCTGAAAATTGTGATCACTGCTGGAAGATTTTTGCTTATATTATGGTCTACATTTCATACCACTTAGTTTTGTTTTTGGTTACCAGAAATGGATGTCTTGGTGACAATAGGAAGGCAGGGTTTAATAAAACTGTGGATAGATTTCTCCCATTGACCTTCAGGGACAGAAAAACTCAAGAACACTAGAATAACTAGAATATATATCGCAGCATAAAAGATTGCACAGCAGCCTAAGTATGATTTCTTTTATGATGAATTAGTCACAGTCTTTTTTTTAATAGTTAGAATATATCCCTCACACAACCTCTGAGAAAATAGCAATGCAGATTTAAACACATATGAACCTGAGAGGATTAGATTTCCTTCAGACCAATCTTGTTGGAAGTCTGCCAATTAGATAAAGATCAAGAGCTAAAGTTACAACAGAGAAGTTGCTTCCTAAAATGAAGAAAATGCTTTTACAATAATTTGAATATGTATTGAGTATTTCCTGCTGTATATTTCCTGTGTGTATTCACTTAAGTTAGCTCATTCAATATTTATGATCGACCAATGGAATGGGAATTATTTTCTAAACTTTACAGTTGAGGATATTGAAACTCAAAGTATAAGTATCTTCTGTCGTCATACACTAAGGAATTGGAATGTTCAGATTTTAAACAGTTCTTTTGACCCTAAGATCATTTGTTTTTGTGCCTCCCTGCTACTTTCAGATACCATGCTGTCAGGGTTTATTAGTCACAGTACAATTAGGGCAACAGAAGTCCTGTCATGTAGTGCAATAAAGGTAGTTTTATATGGGAAGCTAGTCTCAAGCTGTTAGAAGAGCTGATGAAACAACAGGAAAAGGGGAGACAGCCCAGAGGTTATCAAATACAAGAAGCTGCTACCATTACTGGGGCTGCAGAAGAACAGAAGGAGTTGATATTACCAGAGCTCAGGCTCTGAGTTCCTTTGACAGGAGCTGGAAAACTTGGAGGAGGGGCTGTTTGCGCGGCAGCACAGCTGGCTACCAAGGGGAATCTGGCAACATGGAGGAGTGCTCATCCGGCAGGAGCTGAAGTCATAGAATGAGCTGTGAGTTGGGAGTTGGGACTGCAGAGGAAATTGTGGCTTGTAGGAGCTGCAACCACAGAGTTGCTGTCGACACTAACAAAGTTACCTCCAGAACCAAAGCGAGGAAGGAAGACAAACTTTGGCTTCTCACCTCCAGTCTCCAGCCATTGCCTCCCACTGGTGGATCCCAAAAGGAACAAATTTGGCAAGGATCTGGGAAATGTAGTTTGTAGAAGTCTTCTGTCTGTGGTCTGTGATATAGAGGAGAGCATAGCAAAATGGGAGAGGGGGTGGACCTGAGTGAAGAGGAAATTGTCAAATCACAAGGCTAGCTTTCTAGCCTACCTCAAATTAACCCAGCCCCAAGCGGAGATGGAGAACAGAAATTACCTAAAGTAACCAACCAGGCTTATTTTAGAATAATTAATTTAATATGTAATATTTATTCCATTTCCCAAGAAAATAAATCATCTTGTTACTTGAATAAATCCATACTTGCTGTTTCAGTTAGCAAGAAATCTAAATAAATAGCGCTGCACAAAAAGGATGATAAAGCAAGCTGAAATGTAACAAGCAAAGAAAGATGCCTGCTATCATATAAGATTGATTAAAAAGCATAAAGTAGACGAATGGGGAAAAGAGTCTAAAAATAAGGCTATATCTTAGCATTGCCTGCTAACGTTCACAAGGGACATTGATTTGAATGATAATTCCAATTGTTGGTTTTGCTAATGTCTGAATAGTGCTTTCAGAAATCAATTCTTTTGTTATATAAAGTAGCAGCTTATAATTAGAGGGGGGAATTCACATTTGAAACAAAAGAATTGATTTCTAATTCTAGGTGGTGGAAAAAATAGATAGCACCAAGAAATTCAAGACAAAAAAAAAAAAGAATAAGAAAAGGAAGAAGCTGTGACAGACAAATACAAAAGAAATGGGAAAAATATGGGGCTGGTATTTCATTAGAATACATAAGTGATACAAGTATGTGTTTTCTTTTCTATTCTTTTTTCGTAATTATCCATACTGATAAAATCTAGAAAGAGGGATACCAGAAACATCTGGTATATATATACATAAATTTCCATGTAAGTACCTAGCCTGAGCTATCCAATAGAATTTATGAGATGAGGTAAGAGTTCTATATTTGTTCTATCTAGTACAGTAGCCACCGGCCACATGTGGCTATTAAGTACTGGAAATGTGGCTATCATGGCTGAGGAACTAAATTTCACATTCGATTTAATTTTAATTACTTTTCATTGAAATTTAAATAGCACATATAAACAATGACTACATTTTGGGGCAGCACAGAGCAATGTCATTGTTCAAACTTGATAGAGAAATGTTTTCCTTCCATAATGAGTAACTTCAAGAAGGACAGTTTGGGAACACTGAGGTAAAAAGGTGATTCCTTTCTACCAATCAGAATAGCTAAATTATCTCTGGTGAGTTCACAGTCAAATTTTCCATATTTATCTACCCTCTAAATTGATAGTTATTCTACATAGAATTCTATTTGAATTAGAGTGCATGGGTGCCTGGGTGGCTCAGATGGTTAAGCATCTGCTTTCGGCTCAGGTCATGATCCCAGGGTCCTGGAATCGAGTCCCACATCGGGCTCCCTGCTCCTTGGGAGCCTGCTTCTCCCTTTGCCTCTCTCTCTCTCTCTCTTTCTCATGAATAAATAAATAAAATCTTAAAAAAAAAAGAATTAGAGTGCAAGCACTTCTAGGGCCAGGATGGGCATTTGTTACCTACTTTATTTCCTTCAGTGTCTGCTAGGAAGCTATGATAAAAACTGGGGACTAAATAAATATTTTCTGATAGCATTTTAAAGAACCCAGAAAACTCCATTAAAATCTATAGTGGGAGACTGAAAGCAAAACACAACTAAAATACAGAAGCTGCTTCTTCGTTCATTCCCTTCATTTCCATTCATTTAGGTGCAGTCACTTTCCCCATCTCCACTGTTGCCACTTTGGAATCCTCATTTCTTGCCTTACAGAGATCTCCTAAATGGTGTTCTGTTTCTATCTTTTCCTCCTTACAGTCTCTTCTCAAAACTGCAGCTAGTGTGATATTTTAAAACAAAAGTTAGATCATGTCACTTCTTTGCTCAAAACCTTCCAGTGACTCCATTTTGTTCCGAGTAAAAGTCAAAGTTTGCAATGGACTTTGAGGTCCTACATGGTCTCCACCAGCTGTTTCTCTGATCTTACCTTCAGTTTCCTCCCCCTGTTCACTCTGCCCCAGCCACATTGGCCTCTTTGCTTTTACTCACAAACATGAGGCACATGCCTTCTGGCCTTTGCACAAGCCGTTTCCTCCGCCTCCAAACATTCTTCAGCCAGAGTATTGTCTATCTTCTCCATGACTGTCTCCTTCCTCTCCTTTGAGTTTTTGCTCAATTCTCCTTCCTCAAAGATGCTACTCTGACCACTCTATTTAATTCTGCCCCCTGTCCTCAGTACTTCCCAGCCCTCCTGATTTCCCTAACTTTGTTCTTCTTGGTTTGCCTTTTTCTACAGTACTCATCAGCTTTAACATACTAGAGCATTTATTTACTATGTTTATTTTTCACTGTCTCCCTTCCTCTGGTAGAATATAAACTCCAGGAAGGCAGCAAATGTTGCTTGTTTTGTTCACTGATATACCCCAAACACGTGGAAAAGTGCCTAACATACAATAAGCGCTTTATAAAAGTATATTAAATACATAAGCAAATATTTATTAATCAGAATCACATATCTATGATTCATATATATGGAATGATTTTAATGAATTAAACTTTTGTGAGTAAATATATTTGATTGTTAATGTAACATGAAAATTGCCATGTCAGAATTTTTTAAATGAAATGTCATAAAGTTTCTTTAGCAAATGTTAATTTGTTTCAGAGTGTTTTAATAGTGATATAAAATCCTAGATGTGTTCAATTGGGCTAAGATAATGTTATTAGAGAAAATTCTAATTTTTTTGATGCCCAAGTCCTTCCATCTTTAATTTTAATACTTACAGCACTTCATTAAAATGCATTTTGTATTTAATTTTCCAGGAAATTTCAGAGCATAAAAGAAGTATGTGTATTCAAAGCAATTTCCAGTTAAACTAGTTGAAACTTTTAAAAAGTAAGCCCGTGTCTTTTTAAAAAGAGACCATTTCTTTTCTAGATGTGAGACTGCCCTTGGCATGCTTGCACGGGTCAGTGTAATTCAGAATAAATAGTCAGAACACCTTTAACCTTTGCTCAGTGTGCCTATTGCCTAAACCCATTATCACATTTTGTATCCTCTCTGAGTTGCTGATATTGATTTCAAAGCCCCAAAGTAGACCTAGTATTCCCATAACACTTGACCACTGCTGACAGCTGTGGGAGGAAAACTTGCTGTTTTTAGAGACTCTGCTTCAGTGTACACATCCCATTTCCATCCCTCCTTTCTTAAAAGAATTATATTACTGACAAATTTAACTTTGAGCCCATAATAAGCCTTGGAATATTTTTCTGGCAACTGCTTCAGAGCTGGTTATTTCTGATTGTGTAGTCATGGAAATCATGTTTTATCCTTAAAATTATCCTATACTTATCAATGTTAAAATTAGCATGTTTTTCTCTCTTTCTACTTGTGAAGGTCAATTTTCCCTCTTGTTGGAAAGGCTATTTCACAACCTTTGTCAAAGCTGCTATTTCCAGCAAAATTTACTATCTATCCCATCTCTAGTCCCACATGAATATAAGCCCTTTGAGGACAAGGTTATGTCCCCTTCATTTTTGTATTCCCTACAGAATTTAGCACATAATAGGTGCTCCATTCCAGGTAGCACCAACATAGCCTGGTTTCTCATTCTCTCTTACTTGGACTAGAGCTATAATCTTCTGGACTAGTCTCCTCACCTCTGGTTTCTTCATAGCTGACTTGGGCTGCAGACATAGTAAATTACTTGTAAGTAGCCTGAATATAACCTGTTCTACCTGCCAACACACATGCTATTCCCTCTCGCTGGAATGCCTTTCACCCATATCTGCCTGGTTCAGTCCTGTACATCCTTCCAGATTCAATTCATACATTACACCTCCTCTACAAAGGCCCTTCTGATGCCTCAGGGTGGGACTGTAACCTTGTGGTTAAGGGCTCAGTCTCTGAAATCAGATGGCTGGGATTGGTTTATTTTGCCTTTTACAAGTTGAATAACCTAAGGAAAGTTATTTAACCTCTCCATACCTCAGTTTCCTCAACTGTAAAGTAAGGAAAATAATTGCATCTATTTCATAGGGGTGTAAGGATTAAGTAAGTTAATACATACAAAGAGTTTAAAACAGGATCTGTCTCATTGTAAGTAGTACATAAATGTTAGCTTTTATTAGAAGTATGGTATATTGACATTGCTAATCTGTTATCACTCTGGTCCCTTAAACAGAGTTCAGTACATAATTTTATTATTACTGTGTAACATTGATTTTTTTATTAAGATATAATTGACATATAACATTATATTAATTTTAGGTGTACAACATACACATCACATATGTATATATGTGAAAGGATCACCAAAATAAGTCTAGTTAACATCTGTTACCATACATAATTACAAATCAATTTTTTTCTTGTGAGGAGAAGTTTTAAGGTCTACTCTCTTAGCAAGTTTCAAATATACAATACAGTATTATTAACTATAGTTACCACGCTATATGTTACAACCCTGGGGCTTATTTATTTTATAATAGCAGTTTGTACCTTTTGACGACTTTCACCCGGTTTGCTCACCCCCCCGCCCCCACCCTCTGCCTCTGGTAACCTCCAATCTGTTCTGGGAGTTCAGGTTCTTTGGTTTGCTTTTGTTTTTTAACAGATTCTTAATTACTTTTGCCTCCTGACCAAACCATGAGCTCACAGAGGTAAGATACTTTCACTCCGTCATCTGCTGGATCTAGCACAGTGTTGAATATTCAATAAAGCACAATAAATATTTTTTACAGTGACTAAATAAACTGAATTATCTTTTTAAGGAAACAATCAACATCTCTAATGATTAGTTCCTAATACATGCCCAAAGAATTCATGGTAATTTGAACGTATCATGCTTAAGGAACTGTGTTGATAGTCATCTTTCATCAGTTTCAGGAACTGTGCCAGTCACTGTACTCAATATAATGTTTTCTTCTAAACCAACCCTGTGAAATAGATACTGTTAAGACATGAGGAAGCTGAGACACAGAAGGGTCAAGTAATTTTTTCATTGGCATTGAGAAACTCGAGAATATAGCAAACACCTTGTTTCCTGACAATTCCACATTCATTCAACTGGCCATTCTACTTTCACATTTACCGCTTACAAGAAAAATAAAATTCTTCAATCATCAGTGTTTCATATTGAAAGTGATACTTCTTGAAGTATTATTTCAATATGTCTGGATAATAGTCAATACCTGATGTATGCAAGCAACTTCTATTAATGTCAGTAGAAACACAGGGTGTTTGAAATATTTTATTTTCCTAATGAACTGCGTTGCATGAAAACCCTAATGTTGAAATAAATTACTTTAGACAGCTGGGGCCTTACACTTCATCTGTGTTCATGGTCCATTCTCCGTGTTTAGAAACAACATGTTCCTCTGACCCTTAAAGATTTAATTTTATGATGATAATTTATTATTAACCCCATTTTATTATAACCTAAAAGCCACTGCTATTGCAACTTAAATTAATCGCTAACATTTAGCTGTAGTAAATTATCTCAAACTGATTCAAGGTATAAAAAAGTGGCATGTTTATTCATTCATTAATGTAACTCCTTGGAAAATTCAGACATGTTTCCTGCTGCACCTGAATGAGGAAGCATGTAGCCCCAGGAGGTTCTAAGATTAAGGAAGAGTAACTGACAAATAGATACAGAGAAACCAGCTATATCAGGTGGGCTGCATGAACCCAAAATCACTTCTATAAAATTAAATAGAGGAGAAATTAATTAGAAGAATATTAATAGTTCAGAGAATCAAAGGGAGAATTGGAAAACCATGCTCAGGAAATAAGAAGGAATCAAAGAGTTGAGTAATATTGCAGAAAAAAAAATCTGATCTTCAAATGTATGTGACACTGTTGTTCCCCATCTCCTTCACATAGCCAGATGCAGGCAACTAAACGATGAAACTCTTTTTCCTTCAGGTCCCTAGCTCAAGATACGCAATCCTAGATGACAGAATCTGAGTGTTGATTCCTGAGCTCTGATCACCAGGAGATGGGAAGACAATAGATTTTACCTCTAAGCTTCTGTTATTGCGAGATGCTCTATCACCTGCTGAGAAGCGCAGAGTAGGGTTCCCCAAAAGTAGAATGGCTCTTCATTTTCTAAGCAGCTAAAAATGACAAATGACAAATATACATTATATAAGGTCCCATTCATATTGTTTGAAACTGAAGGCAATCAGAATATGTCACTTTGGCATAAAGATTATTTTGAGCTGAGGGCAACTGACAATCAACAAATGCAGGGAGAGTTCTCTGCCCTCCGCTTATCTTCCTAAAAGCAGGTCATGAATTTCCCTTTGAGGAAGGTGCTCCCTCCCACAGTCCCAGTATCAGGGAGAGAAGAGGGGCTCTTATCATCAGACTAGAGTTGATATTAAGATGAGTTTGTGTAAACAGACCTTACTAAAATAGCCTTTATCTTCCATTATTTCTATCATATATATTTCCTAGTCACTTCCCCATAATTTATTTTCCCTTGAAACCTAGCGCTCTTTCCCTTGTTTAAAGGGTATATAAGCCCCCAACTCTCATTGCTTCTTTGAGTTGCACTTTTTTTCTCTCAACTCCTGTGCATGTAAATATTAGTCAAAATTGTGTGCCTTTTCTCCTGTTAGTCTTTTATTGGTTTAATTAACAAGGCCCCAGGTACAGAATCTAAAACAGTCAAGGAAAAGTTTTTCCTTCCTAACAAGACACATGTAAAGCCTCACCTAATGCTGTTTTCTTCTGTGCAGTGTGATTATATGATTTATTAGATTAACCTTTTGGCTTAAGCTAGTTTGCTTCAAGTTAATCTGTTGTTTTTGCCCTAAAGAGTTCTTATTAGTACTCAGGGTTTCTAAATTTTCTCCACTGGGGGGGGGGGGGCCTATTCCAGAGATCTAAAGAGCGCTCTAGCTTAACTTTGAAGAATGGGGCTCCACTTCTAAATTTTTTAGTAGGATTATCATTATCCAGCTATATATTGTTACCCAGTAAAATTGTCTGCTTAACTGGACTTCCCCATGTCACTGTCTGGGTTTGCCATTATCATGTTCTTTCCATCTTTGGGCAAATGCCACCCAGGACCAACACACAACTTCAGATGGAACCAATCATATTGAGCATCCAGTTTCAAGCCATTGAGTACATAGCCTATGAGACTAGTTGAACATGGCAATCCTGACACCACCCCTTAATATTCGATCAATATTTGAGTTATTTTTATACTGTTTTTCTTTCAGAAATTATTTCATATGGTTTACAAAAATTTATGCAATTAAGTCCAAAATGAAACTTTAAAAAACTTGTGAATTAAAGTGGATTCAAAATTTAAAGAAAAGATGATTATCTCCATAAAATAGTCATTTTTTTTAAAGTATTTTTGTTAAGATTTTACTTATTTACATGAGAGAGAGAGAGAAAGCAGAGGGAGAGGGAGAAGCAGGCTCCCCGCTGAGCAGGGACACCCCCCCAACGTGGGGCTAAATCCCAGGACCCCGTGATCATGACCCAAGCCGAAGGCAGACACCTAACGGACTGAACCACCCAGGCGCCCCTAGAGTCATCCTTTTGTTTTCAATTTTCTAGCATCCAATCTGCAAACGGGAAGTGGTCATTTACCCAGGTAACATTGTCCATATATTAAAAACAAAGCAATTGCTTAAGGGAAGCAAAACTATTCATGGAACTCAAACTAGACACAATCCCTGCATTGTTAGTTCAGATCCTGGGAGAAACAGACACTAAGACATTAAACAAGGCAGAGATCTATTTGGGAAAAATGGCTGTGAGGGAAAGTGTGGAGGGAACTGAAAGAGGCTTAGAGAGCTATCAGACCACAATGCAAGTTCAACTCCAATGGAGGAGAGATGGAAGAATGGAAGGTTAGGTAGGAAAAGTCTTAGATGCAGTTCAGTTTCAAGAAAGTTTCAGCAAGGCTGATGGGTAGTCCTTGAGCCAAAGTTGCTCATTAAAGAAGTCCTGTACCTTGCAGGAATACCCCTGATTTAGTATCCCTGCTGCATGCTATCATTGGCTAGAAGCAACCTGTGGGAAGTGCAATGATAGATTCAGAACTCAACGGCTGGGCCACTGATCAATTATGCTCCCTGCAGTTAAGAAATCTGTGAGCAATGTTTTCTTTTTTTTTTTTTAAGATGTTATTTATTTGACAGAGAGAGACACAGAGAGAGAGGAAACACAAGCAGGGGGAGTGGGAGAGGGAGAAGCAGGCTTCCCGCTGAGCAGGGAGCCAGATATGGGACTCCATCCCAGGACCCTGGGACCATGACCTGAGCCAAAGGCAGGCGCTTAACAACTGAGCCACCCAGGTGCCCCGTGAGCAATGTTTTCATGGCTGCCACACCCCCACCCTCATTTTGATGGGTCTGAAAATATGATGACTACTAAATGTAAATGATTTACTTAAACTAAGCCTGAAACTTTATGTACCTTGGAAACTGACACTTCCCAATTATTTTAACCTTCATGATCAGCTGGATCTGTCCTTACTCTGATTAGACTGGCAATGAGTTTTCTAAATCTTGAAAAATGAGAATCCATGCCCCATGGAACTGGCATTCTAGTGAAGGCTGTAGACATGTCAGCAATGAAATATAACACAAGGTGAAAGGAAATGATTGTTTAATAAAGGTGTAAACAATGTATTGTGTAGGGGTAGGGAGGAATGGAAGATTTCACTAAGAGTTGGGATTTCATAAGAGAGTATACAGGTGAGTAGTGTTCCCATGCAGATTAACTGAGGAACCCAATTCATTTGCATTTACTGTTTGAAGTAATGAGGGCTAATGAGTTAATGTATATCTGCAGTTCTCAAGCTTTAGTGCACATCAGAATCATCTGGAAGACTTGTTAGAACACATTACTGGATCCACTCCAACCCCCAGAGTTTCTGATTCAGTAGGTCTGGGAAGGGAGCCTGAGAATTTGTATTTCCAGCAAGCTCCCAGGTCTGGCCAATATTGCTGGTCTGAGTAACACACTTGGAGAACCAAGAAAGTAATACAAGAATAGCGGTTTTTTTAGAATATGAATTACCCAAATAATTGCTCTCATACTTCTCTCTCTTTAGTTAAACTTGAATGTGTCATCACAGGATTAGTATTAAAAGTACAGGACCTTTTGAAAAAAAAAGAGTACAGGACCTTTTGTATCAAGCAAGTGTGGGTTTCATATAGGAAGTCTTGGGCTTTTGTTTATTTGTTTGTTTTTTGGATTCATCACCTCTCATACCCCCCGCCATTGGCAATCCCTCATCAATTTCTGTCACTATAGTTTTACCTTTCCCAGAAGGTTATATAAATGGATCAATATAGTGTGTAGAATTTGGAGCCTGGCTTCTTTCACTTACCATCATGCATTTGACATTTATCCACATTCTTGCAATTGTCAGTATTTCATTAATTTGTATTGCTGAGTAGTATCCCATTGTATGCATATACTGCATTATATTGATCCATTTACCAGGTTAAGGACATTTTCATATTTCCAAATTTTGGCATTATAAATAGAGCTGCTGTTAATATTCAGAAATACAGTCATTTCACTTAGGTAAATATCTAAGAGTGGAGCTTTTGGGTCATATGGCAAATGTATGTTTAACTTTATGAGAAACTGCCAAGCTGTTTTCCAAAGTGGCCATGCCATTTTGCATTCCCACAGCAATGCATGAGAGTTCTAGTTGCTACACATCTTTGCCAAAGTTTAATATTGTCAGTTTATTATTATTTTTTAATTTTAGCCATTCTAATAAGTATATGCTGATATTTCATTGTTTTAATTTAAATTTCTCTAATGATTAATGATGCTGATATCTACTCATGTACCTAGTTGCAATCCATATACCTTTGGTCAAATTTTGCTTTAATGTTTCTTGTATAGATAACTTAGAGCAGTCTACTGTCAAGTAATATTTTATCACTTATGGTAGAACCTTGAAATAGTACAATTTATTTCCCTTCTGTCCTTTGTGTTATTGTTGTCATACAGTTTATTTTTACATATGTTATAAATATCACAAAACACTTTTGCTATTTTTATTTAAACTTTCAATTATCTTTTAATGTAATTTAGCATATAAGAAAAAATCATTTTGTATTTATCACATATTTCTCATTTTTGGTGTTTCATTCCTTTGTATAGATGAAGATTCCTATGTGGTTCACTTCACTCTTCCTGAAGGACTTCTTTTAAAAGTGCATGTCTGCTGGTGATGAATTACTTCATTTTTTGTATGTTTGAACAAATATTTCACTTTTATTATTGAAATATATTTTTACTGGTTATACCATTCAAGGTTGATTGTTATTTCAGCACTTGAAAGGTATTGTCCCACTGTCTTCTCATAGGTACTGTTCCCCCAAAAAAGTCTGTTGGAATTCTCATATTTGTTTCTCTGCAGAATGTGTTCTCCCCTCTTTATCACTGATTGTAAGCAATTTCTTTGTGATCTGTCTTGGTGAAGTTTTATTAATTTCTTTTCCTTGGGATTTGAACCTTTAATATTTGCTTTTAAGCTTTGTTAAGCAGGACCAGATAAGCCTTTGGTCTAGGTATTATCTTGCCCCAAAAGTGAGCCAATACCCTTCTGCACAGTGTACCTGATTCTTCATATATTATAATGTTTTCTGCTTAAGTTGTTGAGACCACCAATAATTCCTGCTCCATTTGAGCTGTGGAGATTTTTATGCCTGTTTCTTTCATGTTATTCTTTCCTTGGCTTCAGGTAGCTTCCTCACATGCATGTTCTGATAAATACTCAGATGAAGGCTCAGAGAAGTGGGACCTTCTGCTGAACTCAGCTTTCTCTCTCTGCAACTCTCTCTTCTTTACTCTGCCCTGTGACCTCCAGATACTTTGATCTTCCCAAATTCTCAAGTTCATCTCTTCAGTTCAGGGACACTGCTGGGATCACCCTGACTTTCACAACCCTGTCCTCCGGTCTGAAAACTCTCTTCAGATATTATTCTGGGTAATCATAAAACTCAACTTCATTTGTTTCCCCTCTTTCAGAGATCATTGTCCTGTGCTGCCTGTTGTCCAACATCTGAAAACTAATGTTTTATATTTTTCCCACTCTAAGTTTTTTAAGGCAGAAAGGTTAATCTGGTCCTTTATTTCCCCTCCATCTTGACTAGAAGCTTAACTGTTTATTTCCTTCTTATTTTACTTTGTTATTTTCTATAACATTTGTCATAATCTTTACTTCACCAGGTTGTTATAAGAATTATATAAAATAATGTATGTAAACTATTTGGCACAGTGCTATAAAGGAAACAATCTCTTCATCTCTATTTTGTCACTTACTTCAATCATATTCTTACTGTTTAATAAGGAACTCATATTATTTCAAAGCTACCATTTTAAAAAGCATAAACAAGTTATTCCACGTTTGAAAATATGAAAATCTGGATAAATGAAACATGATTTTCAAAATATACTCCATTACAAACTTTCTATATTAATTTCCCAAACAATGAGATCCCCTATTAAATGTTGGCCTCTGGAAAGATATTATTACATAGACATATTTTATAATGATTGATTTTTAATACTCAAGAAATTCAATTTTATAAAATTCAGTGAATATTTCCTTAGTCATATAATTGTTTATACCATTTGTATAAGAAGATTATATAAACTTCTACCATTCTAGATTTATGTATACATGTATATTTGTATGTATATGGACTTTTATGATCATTCATGTTTTAATTCTCTTCTAGTTCCATTTCCTTACATGAACAAGGAAAAATATGTTTAGGTTTTTAGAATAAGTTTAAATAAAAACAGGATAGATACACTCTATAGACTATCTCTCTAGCTAATGTTTTCCTCATAGAATGCCTCTTGTTTTCCAATGTATGAACTTCATGCAATGTGTTTCTTTCAACAATTTATTTCAGCTAATATTCATATGGTAAAATTTAATTTTACTTTCATCAAACTCATTAAACTTTTAAATTTGTAACTAAAAGATGTGTAGGAGAAGTTTGGAAATATTTTCTAAATATAACTGGTATGCCATCAGAATCATAGTCATTTTGAAAAGAACATATAGCTTCCATAAAGGTAACATACAAATTGGGTGTTATAGCTGATAAAAGCATCATATCATTATTACAACCATGCCATTGTTTATTAACTATACCACATTGTCCTTTTTTAAATCAGAAAATGATGTCTTAACCATTTTTGGTTAAGTTTGTTATTTATATATATATGCTTTTACTGTGCTTCTGTTATACTTTAATAAATTGGATTAGGTTTTAGGGTGATGAGAAATATATTTCCCATTTCAAACAGTGGGAAAGCAGCTCCTAGTTAGCATTTGCACTTAAAACATCTCATTTCAGGAATGTATTACTGATATTATAGTGAGAGATATCTGTATTACTTAGTAGAAGAAAGGGCTATAAGGATCCAGAGCTTTGTTATGGCAAGTGTTCTGGACATTATTAACAATTGTGCCCCTAACTCTCACCATGAATTTTGTGGGAAATTTTACTTTTCCTTTTTTTCCATAAAATTGTTTTTAAAGGTATTTTTAAAGTTTGTTGTTCATTTTTAAAAGAGCTATTCTTGCGGCGCCTGGCTGGCTCAGTCATTAAGCATCTGCCTTCAGCTCAGGTCATGATCTCAGGGTCCTGGGATCAAGCCCCACATCGGGATCCCTGCTCGTCAGGAAGCCTGTTTCTCCCTCTCCCACTCCTCCTGCTTGTGTTCCCTCTCTCGCTGTGTCTCTTCTATCAAATACATAAATAAAATCTTTTAAAAAAAAGAGCTATTCTTATTTTTGTATTCTCTTTTGTTTTCAGAAAACAAATTTGCTTATGCTGAAGTGAGAGAGACCAGATACCAAGAGAAACTGATAAAAGATCCAAATAACTTTTGGCAAATTCCAGCAGTTTTATAAACATACTTATAATATTAGTGCTTACATATACATTTGGTATAGTTATAATTTTAAAGCTATAAATGATTAATAAATTGAAAAAAGTAAAACATGATTTCTCATGTTATTCTTCTGGAAGCAAAAAGATGACAACAATTACAATATTTCTTGTGACTACGTTACTTTCCATGAGGTTATCCCCTGCCTTTGCTATTAAACTGTGAGCACACATTGAGTTACTGGTGTCTTTTTTGTGTCTCAATCAACACCTAACATATGAAGTACTCAATAAGTTTTTATTTGGCTGGATGATTGATTGGACTGTCAATGAACTGATTAGGAAATCTCTAGTTCCTCAATGACCAAATGACTGATTTAATGTTCCAAAAATTCTACTTTCTTTAAATGGATTACATTCTCCTCAGCTTTTATTTAACTTCATAAAATCATCTCAACTTCCATTCTTAGGTGTTTGCACTTAATGTTGTCTCTGCCCAGACTGTCCATCTGCTTAGCTCCCTCACTACTTTTCTACCTGATCAATGTCCCCTCCTCTGAGAAGCTCAACTAACTGGCCACTATATCTACAATATCACCCATCACTCATGCTGACCCAAGATTCTATATTTTTGAGAGCTACTTAAGAATATGATATGTTCTCATGTATATGTGTGTGTATAGTGTATAACACATATTTGAAACACACACACACACATACATTTAATTTGCTGTTTGTCTCTCCCACTAGAATGTAAACTCCTTGACAGTAGCAATTGTTTTTGGTAATCACTTTCTCCCCAAGGTACAGAAGAGTGAAAGACACAGAGGAGATATTCAATTAATATTTGTCAAGTGAATGAACAGATGAAGTAAGAAGTAGATGATACACTTCATTACAGAAGCTTCATCATCAAGACTTTCAGTAATGTAGGACACATCTGTTTTCAGGGATAAGGCAGGCATTCCTATGAGCAACTGCCTGTTAGAAATCATCTAGATATGCTGGATAAATATGACCAATAGGTATTTAATTACATAGCTGAGCTCTCAGGAAACTAAGGGAAATCTCCAGGAGTCATGCAAAAATGAAGAGGAAGCTCGGAATCAAGTAGTACAATGAAGCTGTAACTATATTATTTGGGGGATTTTTTGTCTTTTTTAGTATTCAAAACACTTGCACCTCCACAGCTGGAGAAAAGGAGATAAGGCCTTGGCTCCTAGCAAGGAATAGAAGAGGGAACAGGAAAAGGTGGAACAAAAAAGAACCCAGACCAAGCCAGGATCTACACCTTCAATGAAAGCATGAACTAGACAAAACCCAACCTCCTGTCAAAGGCCAATAACAAGTAAAATGATCTATCCAGGCTTGGGATCTGGCAAAATTTTGTTTAAAAGGTCTTACTGAGATTTCACAACTTCATTCCTACCTACACTTAAGATATGAGGTCCTATCTTTGGTACCCACATAGTCCATAACACTCCATGCCACAAAATTAACTTGAAGAGATCGCTGAGTTGGTAGTAACTTGAGCCACCTCACAAATGTAAAAATAGAAGACGATAATCTAGAAGACGATAGAAGACGATAGAAGACAATAATCGCAAAAAGGGCCCATAGGCTGTCCTCATATAAAGATTCCCTGAGTTGAAGCTCAGAACTAAAAATTACATAGCAGAAAAAGAAACAAGGTACCATAAGCAAAAGTGAGGGAAGAAAAAGACAGATTTTGATGATCAAGAAATTGTGATATTAATATTAGCAAGTAAAGATGATAAAATAAGTATGTGTAAAATGTTTAAACAAAGATGACTGAGAACTTTCTGAAGATAATTTTCATATTTGGAATTACAATATAAAAATATACAAAGTAATATTCTATATTGTTAAGGGATATATAAATATGGTAATAAGAAAATGGAAAACATTATTATAAACACTAAATTCAGGATAATGATACTTCTGTGAAGGAAGTAGAGGCAAGGAGAAGGAAGAGTTATGTGACATCAGATAATATCTTGATAGAGGCATTATTTGTATTTTAGGAGAACTGATTTCAAAGGCCAGTATTAATATCTCCCAGTTGATCAGACATAATTTTTAAATTATCTGTGATATACCTTTTGGAATTGCATTCACTTATTAAAAAAATTAGATCACGGACAGAAATATTCAAACCTTTCTAAAAGGAGAATTTACAATTGCACAATGTTGTATTATCTTACAATTTTTACAATGTCTTTCTCAGCTGACTGGACACAGTAATGATGTTAGGAGTCTCAGGTATTCAAGGCAGTTACCATATCGTTTTGCACATCCCCAATCCTCATGCCCACCTTCATTTTAGGACTGTAAGTTGATATATAGATAGAAAAAGATGGACAAAGCACAGTGACATGATAATGATCCTAAGTAAGATTTATGTAACCCGGAATTGGTCAGAACCTGCAAATCAAAATGGTTCTATTAGAGCTACTTTAATATTTCATACATATTTGACTTGAAGATAGAATGAAAATAAGATTTACTGGATGGCAGATGGGTTAGTATATCAGATCCTATTGGAACCAAGGTTCTCAAACATAGCTGTACATTAACATCATTTGAGAAAGTTTAAAACATACTGATGCCTGGGCCCCAGCCCTAGAGAATTTGACTGGACTGGTTTGGGGTAGAGCCTGGGCAATGGTATTTGTTAAAAATTTCCCATGTGATTCTAATTTGCAACCAAGAGTTGAGAACCGCTTTCCTTCAGCAAAATAGCACAGAGTTGGCACATGCAACTCTGTGAAACTCTGAGAATGAAGCTGCAATTTCAGAATTAATATAGCACTTTGAGTGGTCAACTGCTCTGATTAGCCTGAAAATAGTGTGAAACCTGTTTGTTATCTCTGCACAGGAACGGAGGGAATGCTTTCAGATAGAGGTAAAGAATTAGGAATATTGGAAGATTCTTATCCCTTTATGTTCAGGACTCATATATATTCAGATATGAGATTAAGTAACGTTATTTCGGATCTCTGGACATTCTAGGATCCAATATAGTTTGTAATATACTCCCTTAAAAAGATAATTTTAAGCTATGAAAGATAAAATCTTAGGGTAAAAATAAAGACAGAGAACAGATTAAAAAGAGAACATATGGAAACAACAGTAGTGTGTTCTGTGTGTTTACCTTTCCTAAATTAAATAATAAAGATGACACAGTAACAAATTAAATTGCAGTGTCACTCACCAAAAACAAATGAATAATTATCTACACTATAAATTTAGTTTGTCATTGTGTACCTAAAAAAAAAAAAAAAAAGATCTATTTCCACCAGAGCAGGAGGAATAATGGAGGTGAGGAGAGACAGGCAGGAAAACTAAGGGAAAAGTGTTTTACCTTTGGGAAAAAAAATCCTCAGTTCTGAATAAGACTTTTCTCTATTTTTATCTTTACAGAAATTAAAACTAAGTACTAAATTTGATACAATTTTATACTGGTGCACATTCATTTGCTCAGTTAGCAACTTTCATTTAATGGAAACAAAAGGACCTCATGAATAAAATACTTCAGACTATATAGCAAAAATATGCATAATACATTTTTTATTTGTTTTTTAAATTTTATTATGTTATGTTAGTCATCATATAATACATCATTAGTTTTTGATGTAGTGATCCACGATCCATTGTTTTCGTATAACACCCAGTACTCCATGCAATATGTGCCCTCCTTAATACCCATCACCGGGCTAACCCATCCCCCCACACCCCTCCCCTCTAAAACCCTGTTTGTTTCTCAGAGTCCATAGTCTCTCATGGTTCATCGCTCCCTCCAATTTCCCCCCCTTCATTTTTCCCTTCCTTCTCCTAATGTCCTCCATGCTGTTCCTTATGTTCCACAAATAAGTTAAACCATATGATAATTGACTTTCTCTGCTTGACTTATTTCACTTAGCATAATCTCCTCCAGTCCCATCCATGTGGATGTAAAAGTTGGGTATTCATCCTTTCTGATGGCTGAGTAATATTCCATTGTATATATGGACCACATCTTCTTTATCCATTCATCTGTTGAGGGCATCTTGGCTCTTTCCACAGTTTGGCTATTGTGGACATTGCTGCTATGAACATGGGGGTGCATATAGCCCTTCTTTTCACTACATCTGTGTCTTTGGGGTAAATACTCAGGAGTGAAATTGCTGGGTCATAAGGTAGTTCTATTTTTAATTTTTTGAGGAACCTCCACACTGTTTTCCAAAGTGGCTGTACCATCTTGCATTCCCACCAGCAGTGTAAGAGGGTTCCCCTTTCTCCACAACCTCTCCAACACTTGTTGTTTCTTTCCCTGTCCGTTTTTGCCATGCTAACTGGTGTAAGGTGGTATCTCAATGTGGTTTTGATTTGAATTTCCCTGATGGCTAATGATGATGAACATTTTTTCATGTGTCTGTTAGCCATTTGTATGTCTTCTTCAGAGAAGTGTCTTTTCATATCTTCTGCCCACTTTTTGACTTGATTATTTGTTTTTTGGGTGTTGAGTTTGAGAAGTTCTTTATAGATCTTGGATACCAGCCCTTTATCTGTAGTGTCATTTGCAAATATCTTCTCCCATTCTGTGGGTTGACTCTTTGTTTTGTTGACTGTTTCCTTTGCTGTGCAGAAGCTTTTTATCTTGAGGAAGTCCCAAAAGTTCATTTTTGCTTTTGTTTCACTAGCTTTTGGAGATGTATCTTGAAAGAAGTTGCCGTGGGCGATGTCAAAGAGGTTACTGCCTATGTTCTCCTCTAGGATTTTGATGGATTCCTGTCTCATATTGAGGTCTTTCATCCATTTTGAGTTTATCTTTGTGAATGGTGTTAGAGAATGGTAGAGTTTCATTCTTCTGCATGTGGCTGTCCAATTTTCCCAGCACCATTTATTGAAGAGACTGTCTTTTTTCCAATGCATGTTTTTTCCTGCTTTGTCAAAGATTATTTGACCATAGAGTTAAGGGCCCATATCTGGGTTCTCTATTCTGTTCCATTGGTCTATAGGTCTGTTTTTGTGCCAGTACCATGCTGTCTTGGTGATTACAGCTTTGTAATAGAGCTTGAAATCGGGCAACGTGATGTCCCCAGCTTTGTTTTTCTTTTTCAACATTTGCTTGGCGATTAGGGGTCTTTTCTGATTCCATACAAATTTTAGGATTGTTTGTTCCAGCACTTGGAAAAATGTCATTGGAATTTTGATTGGGATGGCATTGAAGGTATAGATTGCTCTGGGTAGCATAGACATTTTAACAATGTTTATTCTTCCGATCCATGAACATGGAATATTTTTCCATCTTTTTGTGTCTTCTTCAATTTCTTTCATGAGTGTTTTGTAGTTCCTAGAATATAGATCCTTTACCTCTTTGGTCAGGTTTATTCCGAGGTATCTTATGGTTTTTGGTACTATTGTAAATGGAATCATTTCTCTAATTTCTCTTTCTACAGTTGCGTTGTTAGTGTATAAGAAAGCAACTGATTTCTGTGCATTGATTTTGTATCCTGCCACATTACTGAATTGCTGTATGAGTTCTGGTAATTTGGGGGTGGAATCTTTTGGGTTTTCCACATAAAGTATCATGTCATCTGTGAAAAGAGAGAGTTTGACTTCTTCTTTGCCAATCTGAATACCTTTTATTTCTTTTTGTTGCCTGATTGCTGTTGCTAGGACTTCTAGTACTATGTTGAACAATAGTGGTGAGAGTGGGCATCCTTGATGTGTTCCTGACTTAAGGGAAAGGCTCTCAGCTTTTCCCCATTGAGGATGATATTCGTTGTGGGTTTTTCATAGATGGATTTTATGAACTTGAGGAATGTTCCCTCTATCCCTATACTCTGAAGAGTTTTAATCAGGAAAGGATGCTGTATTTTGTCAAATGCTTTTTCTTCATCAATTGAGAGGACCATATGGTTCTTCTCTCTCCTCTTATTAATGTGTTCTATCACATGGATTGATTTGCGAATGTTGAACCACCCTTGCATCCTGGGGATAAATCCCACTTGGTCGTGGTGGATGATCCTTTTAATGTATTGTTGGATCCTATTTCATAATACATTTTAGTTTAGGTTTACTGGCTTCTGAAAATGAAAGCTCTGTAACTGACAAAACATGATCCCACGTTTATACTTTTGCCAAAAAAGGGAAGTGAATGTTGTGACATGTATCTAAATCTACGCTGTCCAATATGGTGGCCATCAGCTACATATGGTTATTTACATTTAACTTCATTAAAATTAAATAAAATTTAAAAATCAGTTTCTCATTAGCATTAGCTACATTTCCAGTACTCAGTACCCTCATGTGACTCATAGCTACTGTCTTGGACAACTCAGATATACATCATTTCCATCAACACGGAAAGTTCTCTTGGACAGCATGGAATAATTCAAATCCTACTAATGCCAGCATTTAACACATTATTCACCATGTTATTTTAAGGCAAAATAAGTCAATTTATTTTGCTGCTTATGAAAATTGCCTAAGTTATTGTCTTCATTGGTATGTATAAAATCACTCTAAGTATTTTCTTGATAAAAATAATGCAAATATTAGGATTAAAAGTAGACATTTTAATGCCAGATAATTATTTTAATTTCAGAAACTGGAGAAGTATGGTGTTTTGAAAACGTAACTTTGACAAGGTAGTGCTAGCTACTTATTTTTTAAGATTTATTTATTTATTTATTTAGAGAGAAAGACAGAGAGAGAGTGCACAAGTCAGGGGGAGAGGGGAATGAGGCAGGGGCAGAGGGAAAGGGAGAGAGACGATCTTAAGCAGGATCCATGCTCATCATGGAGCCCAATGTGGGGCTCGATCTCACAGCCCTGAGATCAGGACCTGAGCCAAAACCAAATTGCTTGCAACTTTTTTTAGAAATTTAGATTCGTTTTATTCATCTAAATTGATCACAATTACTCCTAAGTGAGAATGATAAAAATGATTTTTATACATACTTCTAATGTCAGAAAAACAGAGACAGGATTAAACTGACATGAAGACCAAGTACATGTTCAATTTAGGATATAAAATTTTTTCTAGGGGATTAAGAGCACACTTAATATTGATGAGCGCTGAATAATATATAGAATTGTTGAATTATTATATTGCATACCTGAAAGTAATATAACACTGTATGTTAACTATATTGGAATTAAAATTTTTAAAAATTAAATAAAGAATTATCAATAAAAATTGTTTTCTTGGTGACCATAATTTGAAGAATTCTAAATAGATTAGCTTTACTTTTAGATTATTTGGGAGAGAGTTAATCATTTAAAGTAATTTTGTTGCAAGTATGCATTTCTTTAGTTTTAAGAAAAATAAAAGACACATTCATATAACAGTTCCCAGAATAACTAGATCCTTTGTCTACTTCAATATGGCAATTCCTATTGGTTCATTTTGTTGTAAAATATTTTGTAAGTTATGAAAGCAAATCCAGGAAGAAAGCAAGAAAATAATACCAACAAAATGCATCACCTTGATTCATATATATATATAAATACTTCTCCTTGGGGAAATCCATTGCTATAATAAAATACTTTTAAAGACATTACATCTGCACTAGGAATAATTCAAGAATACAGTTATACACTTAGGTGGAAAGACTGTGACATATACTGTAATCTTAGATTTTTCTCGTCAGTTCAAGGTCTAAATATTTATGAATAAGGATTTACGCAGCATCTGCTAGTAAATGTTCATTCTAATACATTTTTATTCCTTAAAATTTAAAGAAAAATATGAAAAAAAATCTTAGGTAACATTTCTGCAGAGTGAGACCAACTCATTGACACATTAGTCTATGAAGCAAAGTGACCATGCATTATTAAAGAACTTAGTCACATTCTGTGAGATTTATGTCTCCTGTGGGTTTAGGAATAAATAATATGATTTATTTTTTTGAGTAGTCTGGAAATAAAATTTAAAAGGGTCACTCTTCATTTTAGTAGCTGGAAAGCAGTAGTTTCCAGATATTCATTTGTTCCTAGAAAAATATATTTTATCACATTTTATAAAAATGTATCTTATCCAAGTAACCCTGAAAAATGCTATGGGAAGAAATTATATAAATTATATTTATTTACAAAAAAACTCTAACTAGAATTAACAAACACAAATAATCCTAACATCTTTTTTTTAAATTTAAATTCAATTAATGTATAGTGTATTATTAGTTTCAGAAGTAGAATTTAATGATTCATCAGTTGCATATAACAGCCAGTACTCATTACATCAAGTGCCCTCCTTAATACCCATCACCCAGTTACCCTAGTCCCCCACCCACCTCCCCTCCAGCAGCCAAGCTTAACATCTTATAAAAACAATCCTAATAAAATAATTCTTAGTGAAGAAAGCCATCCATTTTTTATTTAAACATTCAATTAATATTTTGGCTATGCGAATGGATAGCTGTGTTTTTAATATGAATGCTCATAATACACATGCTGTGCTTATATTTCTGAGATTCTTCAAGAAGAACAATTCCCTAACCTTCACCCTGGACAAAACCAGCTTTCATGCACTTATATCTACCAATGATTTTGCACTCTTTTCTGAAGCAGCCAGAAATGGGTGACTGGTCAGTTAATCAAAAAAGTCCAATACAGAGGCAATAACAACAGTTACTATAGAACTATATAGAACTATGTATGAACTACATATGTATGAATGTATACTTTAAAATGTTCATTTAACTTAAATATCAACATATTTTAATTTACAGTGCTTCATTTTAACTTTAATATACCTTCATTTACTTTTTTGATGTGGTGCTAAGACTGTTCCTTTTTCTTTTTTTGAGTTTGATTTTTTTTTTTTTTAAGATTTTTATTTATTTATTTGACAGAGAGAGAGAGATAGTGAGAGCAGGAACACAAGCAGGGGGAGTGGGAGAGGGAGAAGCAAGCTTCCCGCCGAGCAGGGAGCCCCATGTGGGGCTTGATCCCAGAGGACCCGAGCCGAAGGCAGACGCTTAACGACTGAGCCACCCAGGCGCCCTTGAGTTTGATTTTGTAAATGGAAGTCACAGTTATATGCGTCATCCACACATTTTAGCTTTAGGGTTTTTGTTATTATTATTATTATTATTATTATTATTATTATTATGTTATGTTAGTCACCATACAGTACATCATTAGTTTTTGATGTGGTGTTCCATGATTCATTAAGTGGAAGCCCAAAGACACTTGGGAAGTACTTTGTGTAAAAAATATTTCTAGAATGTGATTTTTATGATTTTTTACAAGTGTCTCCTTCACATATTTAAGCAGCTCATATTTATCAAATGTTAGCAAAAGAATTCGACTTAGTTTTTGTAGACAAAAACCTGCTTCACCACTTAAATGTTTTGTTTTGTTTCTTCATATTGAATTAAATTACACAATTAAAACAAGTAAAAATGGCACAACAAACGTGAGGGGATAAAGCATAAGTGCCTCTTTGATAAGCAAATAACTCAATTGATTGAGATGGATGTTCAAAGGTGTGGTAGAGAGTAGACTTGTAGCCATGAGCATTCAAGGTGTCCAGAACATTTTTCAGTAATGTTTTATGGATTTATTGAGGACAATTGCACAATCCAGTGAATTAATGCATAAAAAGGTGCAGCCACTCTGGAAAACAGTATGGAGGTTCCTCAAAAAGTTGAAAATAGAGCTACCTTATGACCCAGCAATTGCACTACTGGGTATTTACCACAAAGATACAAATGTAGGGATCCCAAGTGGTACGTGCACCCTGATGTTTATAGCAGCAATGTCCACAATAGCCAAACTGTGGAAAGAGTGAAGATGTCCATCGACAGATGAATGCATAAAGAAGGTGGTGTGTGTGTGTGTGTGTGTGTGTGTGTGTGTGTGTGTGTATACACTATGGAATATTATGCAGCCATCAAAAGGAATGAAATCTTGCCATTTGCAATGACGTGGATGGAACTGGAGGGTATTATGCTGAGTGAAATAAGTCAATCAGAGAAAGACATGTATCATATGATCTCACTGATATGAGGAATTCTTAATCTCAGGAAACAAACTGAGGGTTGCTGGAGTGGTGGGGGGTGGGAGGGATGGGGTGGCTGGGTGATAGACACTGGGGAGGGTATGTGCTATGGTGAGCGCTGTGAACTGTACAAGACTGTTGAATCACAGATCTGTACCTCTGAAATAAATAATACGTTATATGTAAATAAGAAAAAAGAAGAAGATAGCAGGAAGGGAAAAAATGAAGCGGGGGAAACCAGAGGGGGAGACAAACCATGAGAGACTATGGACTCTGAGAAACAAACTGAGAGTTCTAGAGGGGTGGAGGGTGGGGGGATGGGTTAGTCTGTTGACAGGTATTAAAGAGGGCACATACTGCATGGAGCACTGGGTGTTATACGCAAAACAATGAATCATGGAACACTACATCAAAAACTAATGATGTAATGTATGGTGATTAATGTAACATAATTTAAAAAAAAGTACTTAAGAGTTGTTTGTTGCAAAGTATAGCAGGCACTAAAGTAAGCATTTAAAAAACATTAGTGTATTTAAATCCTCATGAGGACATGAGAACTCTGTGAGATACACATTATAATCTCATTTTTAAAAAAATGAATAAACTGAGTCTCAGTGAAGTTAAATGCTTTACCCAAAGCTTCCCATTTAATAAATACCAAACTAAAACTGGAACCTTTTTCTAAAAAGCCCTGTTTCAAAAAAAAAATAATACTGTCTCCAATATAGCTTTGATTATACCATATAATGACCAAGAGTTATTTATTGGTGTCTGGCTGGATTGGAATTTGTTAAGGGCAGAACCCATCTTTTTCATTAATGGATCCCCTGAATGCAACACAGTAGATGGCAGCCACAAAATAGGTGCCTGGATTCTCTAGGGAAACATTAACTTATTCAGATAGTAACTCATTTGATTGATCCTTGATCTAATTAGGGGATAGTTTTGAGCAAAATAATTAGGTTTTGTCTCTTGGTTTTTTAAATTCTTGTAACAAAATTTATTGAAAACAGTCAAATTCATAAAATCAAAGACTTAGATGGTGGTTACCAGGGGAAGGGGAAATAGAGAGCTATCAATCAAGAGGCATAAAGTTTCAGTTTTGTTTCTTGCTTTTGAAATTTGGTGTAATGGAGAATGTTATTTCTTAACATTTTCTACAGCTATCTGAGAATTTGCCATTTTTAATTATTATCTACAAGCTTTATTCAGTTATTATTTGTATAACATTTATTAAAACCTTAACTCAGTGGCTTCTTGTATGTAAAATTATCTTATTAGCAAAGAGGAAAAAATGGTTCATAGAGCCTATTCTGTAAGCTTGATGAAGTCCTAACTTTCTGTCATTTTAGAAGCTTTGCCCCTCTCCCCTTATAAGAAATATTGACTCAACATTGGACAACATCCGGGAAGTAGGACTTACTCTATCCTCAGTATTAGGCAATCAGAATCCCTCTAACCCAAAGGCAGGATACAGGATAGTTTACAGACCAAGTCTTTGGCACCATCGTCAAGGGTAGAAGCTACAAATCTTGCTAGATTTTATGTCCAGTTTATTCAAAGATGGGGAGTGTCTTCATACTATTTTAGCCAATTTGTATAAGTTGAAAGCTTTTAGTTACATCAATTACCATCCATTTTTAACAGGTGTCATGTTAATTAATAAGCTAGCCACTGACCTAACCAATGGAAACCCATTTCTGGTATGAAATATGGTGATTAGAAAAACATATGGATAAGATCAAAGACAAAGATAGCTAATGTGTTTGTATTCATCGCCTCTGGACAGAAGGGATTCCTCTTTGAAAAAGTGATATCTAACTTTCCCTGGAGTACATATTCCTAGTTAGAATGCATAAAGTGCCTAGGCTGAATTACTTTTTTTTTAAATTAATTTATTTATTTCAGAGAGATAGAGAGAGAGGGCATGCGTGGGCGGAAAGACAGAGGGAGAGAATCTTAAGCATACTCCCAGCTGAGCAGAGCCTGACTTGGGCTCCATCTCATGACCCTGAAATCATAACCTCAGCCAAAATCAAGAGTTGGAGGCTTAACCAACTAAGCCACTCAGAAGTCCCTAGATCAAGTTACTTTAAGGCAAATTACTGTCATCGTTAAAATTTTTTACTATGATTAGGAATTCCATTCCTAAGAAATTAAAAATAAGGGATAAATGCAGAGAAAGTTAAGCTCATTTATATTAACTTTTTTTGCTTTTTATATAGTTGTGTTTTCTTATATAGACTTAATGCATTAATTCACAATATCACTGACTTAATAATAATGTTCCCTTTGTCTAGGATGAGTTGCATGGTATTTGATGAGATGCTCTGACTGGAGTGGTGAGGAAGGAGGTAGCTGCCATCTAGAGAGTCTAATCAATGAAGTCATATTCTGGAGGTTAATGGGCAGTATATCTCTCTGCCACATCCCTGACAGTTTGGTTTATTCAAATCACTACTCTTTTAATATTTGTTCAATTTTTATTTGGAGGACAGTTGATTGTTGTGTGCAAGGGTAAGAAGGGCAAATCTACTTGTCAAAAACTCTGACTCTAAAATTACTATACCCCACTCACTGACATCAGTCAGATCATTGTTTATTGGCTCCACCCTCTTAATAAACAATCTAATGATCCTCTGTTATTACTTTTAGATGTCCCATATAGGATATGAAGAAAAAGGAACCCTTGTTCATTGTTAGTGGGAATGTAAATTGGTACAGCCATTATGGAAAACAGTATGGAGGTTTCTCAAAAAATTAAAACTAGAACTACCATATAATCTAGCAATTCCACTTCTGAGTATACATACAAAGGAAAGAAAATTACTACTGCGGTGATAGCTGCACTCTCATGTTCATTGCAGTATTATTCACAGTAGCCAAGATATGAAAACAACCTAAGAGTCTGTCAAGAGATGAATGGATAAAGAAAATGCAGTGTATATATACACAATGGATTATTCAGCCTTAAAAAAAAAAGGAAATCCTGCCATTTGTCACAACATAGATAAGTCTGAGAACATTATGCTAAGTGAAATAAGTCAAACACAGAAAGACAAATACTGCATGACATGATCTCACTTACATGTGGAATCTAAAACAAACAAACGGAAAATGTTGAACTCATAGTAACAGAGAATAGAATGGTAGTTACCAGAGACTAAGGAGTTAGGGAAAAGGGGAGAACTTGATCAAAGGATACAAATTTTCAGTTATAAAATGATTAAGTCCTGGAGACCTAATGTATAATATGGTGACTCTAATTAATAGTAATATATTGTATACTGGAAATTTGTTAAGGTAATAGACCTCAAGTGTTCTCACTACAGAAAAAAATTGTGACTAGATGAGGTGATGGATATGCTAATTAGCTTCATTGTGGTAATCAGTTCACAGTGTCTATGTATATCAAAACATCACATTGTATACCTTAAATATACTCAATTTTTATTTGGCAATCATTCCTCAATAAAGCTGGGGAAAAAAAGATGTTAAATGAAGGAGGATAAAAGAAAAAAAAAACTGTCGCCTTCCCCCTTTATTTTCTTGATGATCTGGGTTTTAATTTTATTTTTACTGTGCCAGACAAAATACAGATATCTGATGGTTCCTCAATTATGTTATTCTAATAAAGTAAGTTAAATGTAAGTTTGATGGCTGTTTCTTCCTTTTAAGGTAATCCTGAGCTCACAGCTTGAACTCTCCCATTTGTTCATCTCTCCTGAAGCAAGAACTCAAGCAGCAGGAAGTGGGCCCAGAGCCTCTCTGGGGGAATCAATCTAATTCAGTCTGTTCCTTTGTTCTCTGTCACCCTTTACTAAAGAGTTAACTGAGAGAGAGAGAGAGAGAGAGAGAGAGAGAGACAGAGACAGAGAGAGACAGAGAGAGAGAGAAGCCACGAAAGAGACTCTTAACTCTAGAGAACACACTGCTGGTTACCAGAGAGGAGGTGGGTGGGGGGATGGGTGAAACAGGTGATGGGGATTAAGGAGGGCACTTGTGATGAGCACCGCACCAGGGTGATGTATGGAAGTGGTGAATCACTTTATTGTACACCTGAAACTAATATTACACTGTATGTTAACTAACTGGAATTTAAATAAGAGCTTTAAAAAATTATGCAAAAAGCACTCTAAACTCAGGTAAGAATAGAACTTTTTCTACCCACACTTTAATAGTCTCACCCCAAATGGCTTGCGAAAATAAAACATACCCTGCAATTGCATTCAGAATACTTCCAAAGAAGAGTTCTGAAAAATATATTTTCTCTAATTCTTTATATTTTCATTGACATTTTAGGTCCCCTTTGTAATAGTTTCCTGCTGAGCACTTGCATGTCTAGCCTCAACTCAATCCAGCCCCAAATATAGAATACATATATATAATAGAATACGTAAAATATAATAAACATGATTTTTTAGTCAGTCACAGGGCATATACTAATAAAATACACACAAGCATTTTTCTAGAAAAGTTTTAATATGTCTCAGCTTTTACCAATTATTGAGTATTTTGGGGGAGTCTTATGGATTTTTTTCTTTAATTTGAAATATGACTTCGGTAAATAACATGGCCTTTCTATTGAGAATGCAGGAATGTTGTGTCAAAAGGCTGAAATTATTGCGCATAAATACTCCTTTTCTCTTTTTCTTTGAGGTACATGAGAATATTCTACTGTTTTCTCCACCTCTTGTAGGTGGGTGTGGCTATATGACTATTGCAGTCAATGAGCTGTAGGCACAGCGACATGTGTCACTTCAGGGCATGAACATTTCATTTCTTTCCCCCATAGATACCAGCTTACTGCTTGCTTATTAAATGTCCAGGGAATAATTATATAGCAAGACAAGGCTTAAGTTAATCAAGTTATTGTTTATTGCTACAGAAACTTCCAGGACTGCTCCTCCTCCATCATGGGCAAGTAGGCAGGCAGGAGTGAACTTGGAGCTCCCATCAATCTAGGTGTCTAAATACTTAAAATTAACAGAGCTCCTCTACCAGCCTGAGTGGTACATGTAGCATGTGCAAGAAATTAGTCTTTGTTGTTTCAAAATGAGATTTTAAAAACAAACAAACCCAGCAAAAGCAGAAACAAAAGGAAAACAGAACGTGACTGAGGCTGAACTACCTAGTACTTGTCCTTTAATAAAAAACAGAAAAAAAAAGACTTTAAAAAGTCCTTTTCTAGGTAGACAGGAACCAACTAACTATACAATATTCTTTTAAAAAACCATTTTCTATAGCTGAAATAATTTCTCAATTAATTCAAAGTAACTAAATGTTAGCAGAATGCTGGTTATTTCACACAGTCATAAAGTGGTTCTCTATATACATTCAGCAAGCAGTGGCAATTTGAAAGTTATCTCTTCATAGAAATGAGACAGTGCTAGCATATCAAAGGAAAATGACCACAAATGTTTTAGTCACAGGGCGCAATAATAGAAACATATATATTGTTGCAGCTTTTTTAACTGTGTCACACCGATTGAGAACTAAATTAAAATTATTTAATTGCATTACAAAATTCCTAATCAAAATTCCTAATCAAGTAATATGAGCCACCAAAACTTACATTAAATTTTACCTAGGTCATTTATTATATACTTTTATTTTTCTTGGTAGGTTATTCTTGTTTGTGTTAAATTGAATTTTACAGAAATGTTAAGGTTTATTCTTTTTCCTTAATGTATATCATTAAGATAACATTAATGTGATTTTAAAATCAAACTTGAAAGACTGTTGAATATGGGAAATTATTTTTTCTGTCTCCTACAACCTCCTTTCTGTCTATTCTGTCTCTGTACTTCGGAAGCTCTAGAATTCATCTACTTGGAACACTCCACCAACCTGTACATCCTTGATTTTCAAATAATCAGGGAAAATTAGTAAAGACTCAAGGAAAAATAAAATGTGAATGACTAATACAAATTCCACTTTGTGCACAGCTCACCCCAAAATGCTGTCATTATAATCTAAGAAGCTAAAATAATATGACACTCTAACCTCTAAGTCAATCAATTTGAAAGCATACTGGAAACACTGTTTTGAAGAGATTGATTGAAATCAAACCTTTGGCCTAGTATAAGAATAATTATTAAATGGTTTTGGGTTCCAGAGCAATAGTTATCTATGTACAAATTATCAGTAGCTGATTGGCTCCAATTAGTCCTTCAGACATCTAAGAAAGACAAAAAAAGACATAAAAAGCTCTTGCTCATTTGCATATTCATAATACCTCAGTGAATCACCAGGACTGGCACTGATGCTGCCTGAATATTAATGCAGAGCCAACAGCTGAGCTGAAGGGCAAAGCAATATATAGAAACAAACTGCAATTTCCCTCTGGATTTCACAATTTAACTTAATGGTGGACAGCTTTTTAAACCATTTATTATTATTATTTCACCTATTATCACAAGATTCTTCCCCATTTTTTAGAGCATCTAATCAGATTGGTGCAGGATTACAGTACAACTTTTATTTGTATTTTAAACCAGATTTGATCACGCAGTCTTCCTTTACACCAAAACCCACAAACTATTCCAGTTTACATGCTAAATATCTACCCAAAAAGAGGAATCCAAGTTGTACCATGCATTCCCCTGAAGGACATTCTATTTTTATATGCTTTTAAAAGCTTCAAATTTGTGAGCAGTTAAAAGTTCGGATAGTTAAGCACCTCTGCCTTTAACTTTTCTCCCTACCCTGCCCTTTAATTTCTTGTAAAAACCTCTGTCTCCTGACCCCACCCTCTGTCACAGCTCAAATGGATATTTCTGCCTTGGCTTCTGCAGAGAGCCACAGATTGAGGCTTCCAGAAGAAATGCTCCGATTCATTCCATGAGATGCAGCAGAATATTTGTGGAAGAATATGTAGGAGGGAGATATGTATTTGAAGTTTGCATGTGTGATGTATTTGTAGCACCGCCATTACATTTATATATCTGTGATCACAAGATTGTTTATTATAGGACTCTATTTTCCTTGGAGAAGTGGCAGATTAGACAAAACTCTCCCCAGCATATGCATTTCCTTTTCCTGAAGAAGGTGCTGTCTGCCAACAGCAATTTCAGAAAACAAACAGGAGTAGATAAAACTATTTCTTTAAAAACAACCTCAGGTTTGCAAAACAGAGTTCTGTATCTTACTGATTATCATACTGCTTTGCCTTATTTTTGGGGGCTTTATTTCAAATGATAGTAAATACTAATCACAGCAATAGCTAATCTTTATTGATCATACACTGTATCAGTCAATTCTTGCTGCATAAAAAACTACCTCTAAAATCACTGGCTTAAAGCAATAAACTATTATTGCTCATGTGCCTATGGGTTGACTGGGGTTTGGCTGATCTGGGGGGTTGGGCTCAGCGTGCATTTCTGTTTCAGGCTGTGACAGCCAGCATGGACCCTTTTCACTGCAGATCTGTGAGTTGGTTGGAGTGACCCCGTTAGACCTATTGCTAACCAGGTAATACTCTATACCTGGGTTAGCAGAGGCACAAGGTTACAAGCAGAACATGTGAGGCTTCAAAGCTTACACTAAGATCCAAAACACTCACCTCCTCTTTATTCTTCTGGTCAAATTCAAGTGTCAGGAAAATACACATTTTTTTTCTTTAGTGAGAGAGACTGAAAAGTCACACGACAAAAGGAGGGGTGAAAAATTTAAGCCAATAATGCAATCTATTACCCACGTAATGGGCCAGGCTCCTTTATTAGCATGTTACATACATCATCTCATCTAGTCTTCAGAGCAGTCCCATGTATTATTATCATATTTTACAAATAAGAAATTGAAGTTCAGAATGATTAAGTAACTTGTGTAGGACCACACTGCCAGCAAATGATAAAGCAATGATTGACATCTAAGCAGATCTTAAACACTATGCAATTTTCTCAAATGTTCCATTCTACCTGGTTTCAAAGAATATTTCTATATTTAGTATAGAGCTTATAAAGATATGGGATATAATATTCAGTCATCATTATAATGATAATGACTAAGGATAGAACATAACAAAAATTCTGCTGGGATAATACTATTCATTTCTAAGTCAGCCTTGAAATTCATTTATACATGAGACAGAATAAAGATAATATCCTCAGCAGGGAAGAACCACAGGCAAATTAATAAATTAAATTTCCATTTATACTTTTTCTGTGATCAGTTATTAATCCTTAAAACAAGAAAGACCCTCTTCTTTGACAATAAACATCACATATAAAATTATAACTGGTTCTATTTTATTAAAAAATGTGTACCAAACAAATACAGTTTTGTAGATTCAAATACCATTAACCAAAAGCCACAAATGGCTATAATAACCGCAGAACTTTAGTGACTGGAAGTTAAATGTTTCAGTCCCAGCAGAAATGTAAATACACTCCTAATTAAAGTATTTCCTAATTGCCTTCTTGGTAATCAATAACAATGTGGTCTAAAGGAATATGTTTGTATTTGCACTGGTTCTTGATTTTGCAAATATCCATTTTTTATTTAAAAACCAATTGTTTTCAGAAACCTGAAGTTTAGTTGAATAAAAAAAGTAAGTGTGTAACATAGGACTTAGTGATAATTCTATATTGTCTGCCTACTATTCCTCATTGTATAAAGTTTGGCTTAGTAAATACCACAAATTATTAACATTCTGGAATAAACATGAAAACAACATGGCAAAATTAAATAAGATGGACTCTGACATAAATCCAACCTCCAAGTCACAAGATTCCTCCCCAAGGTTAAGTCATGCACAGAGAAAAGATGGATTTTATTTGGGACCAAGATCAGCATTCATAGAAACTGGAATACTAATGTACTGAAATGAAAGTCTATGTGTAGTATGTGAAATAATACATAGACTCCTTGTCTTAGACACTTTTATATTTTTCAAGATTAATAGTTGTACTGAATCTCACACTTGGTCCACTTCCCTTACTTCACATCAAAAACATTTCAGAATTTCATTAAATGCAGACTGTAAGTTAGGAAGCTAAGAGCATTTCTGTGTGTTTGTTCTGCTGAGGAAAGCATATGGTATATAATAAATACTCAATAATTATTTTTAAAGAATGCAGTATTGGAGGGGCGGACCAAGATGGCAGAGGAGTAGGAGACCTGGATTTCGTCTGGTCCCAGGAATTCAGCTGGATAAGGATCAAACCATTCTGAACACCTACGAACTCAACAGGAGATCGAAGAAAAGAATAGCAACAACTCTCTGAACAGAAAAGCGACCACTTTCTGGAAGGGAGGACAAGCGGAGAAGTGAATTGGAGGCGATATTTGGGAGGATGGACGGCGGGGGAGGGGGATCTCCGACGGCTGCTTCTGGCAAGTGATAGAGCCTCGGAGCACAAAACCAGAACTTTTAGAAGTTGGCTCCGCTGAGGGACGTCGCTCCAGTGGCTAAGCGAGCGGTGGAACCCTCGCTGAGACAGTGTGGTCTCAAGACCCTTAGGGTCACAGAAAGACCGGGGGTGCCTGAGTGTGGCAGAGCTCCCAGGTATCAGAGCAGGGAAGCCGGCTGCAGAGACGGAGCCAAGGAGTGAGCTCTCAGCTCGGGGTTGCCATAAACCGTGAGCCGTGGCAGAGTTGGGTCACTGCTCCTCCAGCAGGGACCCAAAAAGTAGCAGATCTGGGGAGACTCCTCTTCCTCACCCGGGAGGAGCGGCGCGGGAGCGCACCACATAGATCTGCTGCTGCTTTTCTCTGGGGGCACACTGAAGAATGGGGCCCTGAGCTCTTGGCTCCTCCAGGGCAGAGACTGGGAGGCCGCCATTCTCACTCTCATCCTCCAAAGCCAAACAGAAAGTTTGCAAGGAACAAAAGCTCCTGAGAACAAACCCGAACAAATTACTTAGCCCGGACCCAGCAAGGGTGGGGCAATTCCGCCTCCAGCAAAGATATTTGGGAACCACAGCAACAGGCCCCTCCCCCAGAAGATCAGCAAGAACAGCCATCCAAGACCAAGTTAACCAATCAATGAGAAGGGCAGAACTCCAGCACTAGGGGAATACTACACATAGAATTCATGGCTTTTTTACCATGATTCTTTAGTCTTTCGAAGTTAATTTTTTTAACTTTTTTCTTAATTTTTCTTTTTCCCTTTTTCAACCAACATCTTTTCAACCTCTTTTTAAAAAAATGTTTTTATTTTTCATTTTTAGAGTCATATACTATCCCTTCATAGTAGTTACCCTTATTTTTGGTAAAAAAATATATATATATATATATATATATATATATATATATATATATATATATATAAAGTTGTTCTGTCTTTAAAATTTTGAGTACAGTTTCTTCTAACAGATCAAAATATACCCTAAATCTCTAGTGTATGGCTTTGTTCGAGTCTACTGCCTGATCACATTCTCTCCCTTTTTTTTTTTAAATCCTCTTCTTTCTTTTTTCAAACAATTTCTTATCTTATCAATTCCTTTTATAAAACTTTTATAATTTTCATCTTTACAGTCATATTCTATCCCTTCATCATATTAACCCTTATTTTTGTACATATATAGGTTTTTCTTCCCTTAAACTTTTGGGAGGCACTTTTTTCTAACGGACCAAAATACAGTGTGTGGCACTGATCTATGCACCAGCTTGATCATATTTGATCATATTTTGGTTTTTTTTTTGTTTTGTTTTTGTTTGTCTTTATCTTTTTCTTTTTCTTTTTTTCCCTCTTTTTCTTTTTTCTTTCTTTCCCTTTCTAGTCCCCCAGTTTCAGGGTTTTCTGCTTTGTTTAGTGTATATTGTCTGGGGACGTTGTTACCCTGTTAGCATTTTGTTCTCATTCATCTATTCTCCTCTGGACAAAATGACAAGATGGAAAAAAGTCACCTCAACAAAAAGAACAAGAGGCAGTACCCACTGCCAGGGACCTAATCAATACGGACATTAGTACAATGTCAGAACTAGAGTTCAGAATGATGATTTTAAAAATACTACCTGGGCTTGAAAAAAACCATGGAAGTTAGTAGAGAAACCCTTTCTGGAGAAATAAAAGAAATAAAATCTAACCAAGTCGAAATAAAAAAGGCTATTCATGAGGTGCAATCAAAAATGGAGCCTCTAACTGCTAGGATAAATGAGGCAGAAGAGAGAATTAGTGATATAGAAGACCAAATGATGGAAAATAAAGAGGCTGAGAAAAAGACATAAACAACTATTGGATCACGAGGGCATAAATCGAGAGATAAGTGATACCATAAGACAAAACAACACTAGAATAATTGGGATCCCAGAAGAAGAAGAAAGAGAGAATGGGGCAGAAGGTATATTGGAGCAAATTATAGCAGAGAACTACCCTAATTTGGGGAAGGAAACAGGCATCAATATCCAGGAGGCACAGAGACCACCCCCCAAAATCAATAAAAATAGGTCAACACCCCGAAATCTAATAGTAAAACTTACGAGTCTCAGAGACAAAGAGAAAATCCTGAAAGCAGCTCGGGAGAAGAGATCTGTAACCTACAATGGTAGAAACGTTAGACTGGCAACAGACCTATACACAGAGACCTGGCAGGCCAGAAAGGACTGGCATGATAGATTCAGAGCACTAGGCGAGAAAAATATGCAGCCAAGGGTACTATATCCAGCTAGGCTGTCATTGAAAATAGGAGAGATAAAAAGCTTCCAGGACAAACAAAAACTAAAGGAATTTGCAAACACAACACCAGACCTACAAGAAGTATTGAAAGGGGTCCTCTAAGCAAAGAGAGAGCCTAAAAGCAACATAGACCAGAAAGGACCACAGACAATATACAGTAACAGTCATCTTACAGGCAATACAATGGCACTAATTTCATATCTTTCAATAGTTACCCTGAATGTAAATGGGCTAAATGCCCCAATCAAAAGACACAGGCTATCAGATTGGATAAAAAAACAAGACCCATCAATATGCTGTCTTCAAGAGACTCATTTTAGACCCAAAGATACCCCCAGATTGAAAGTGAGGGGGTGGGAAACTATTTACCATGCTAATGGACATCAAAAGAAAACTGGGTGGCAATCCTCATATCAGACAAATTAGATTTTAAACCAAAGAGTGTAATAAGAGATGAGGAAGGACACTATATCCTACTTAAAGGGTCTATCCAACAAGAAGATCTAACAATTGTAAATATCTATGCCCCTAACATGGGAGCAGCCAATTATATAAGGCAATTAATAACAAAAGCAAAGAAACACATCAACAACAATACAATAATAGTGGGGGACTTTAACACCCCGCTCACTGAAAGGACAGATCATCTAAACAAAAGATCAACAAGGAGATAAAGACTTTATATGACACACTGGACCAAATGGACTTCACAGATATATTCAGAACATTCCATCCCAAAGCAACAGAAAACACATTCTTCTCTAGTGCCCATGGAACATTCTCCAGAATAGATCACATCATAGGTCACAAATCAGGTCTCAACTGGTACCAAAAGATTGGGATCATTCCTTGCATATTTTCGGGCCGCAATGCTTTGAAACTAGAACTCAATCACAAGAGGAAAGATGGAAAGAACTCAAATACATGGAGGCTAAAGAGCATCCTACAAAAGGATAAATGAGTCAACCAGGAAATTAAAGAAGAATTAAAAAAATTAATGGAAACAAATGAAAATGAAAACACAACTGTTCAAAATCTTTGGGATACAGCAAACACAGTCCTAAGAGGAAAGTCTATACCAATACAAGCCTTTCTCAAAAAACAAGAAAGGTCTCAAATACACAACCTAACCCTACACCTAAAGGAGGTAGAGAAAAAAAAAAAAAAACAGCAAATAAAGCCTAAACCCAGCAGGAGAAGAGAAATAGTAAAGATCAGAGCAGAAAGCAGTGAAATAGAAATCAAAAGAACAGTAGAACAGATCAATGAAACAAGGAGCTGGTTCTTTGAAAGAATTAATAAGATTGATAAACCCCTGGCCAGACTTATCAGAAAAGAGAAATGACCCAAATCAACAAAATCATGAATGAAAGAGGAGAGATCACCACCAACACCAAAGAAATACAAACAATTGTAAGAACATATTATGAGCAACTCTATGCCAGCAAATTAGATAATCTTGAAGAAATGGATGCATTCCTAGAGATATATCAACTACCAAAACTGAACCAGGAGGAAACAGAAAACCTGAACAGACCTATAACCACTAAGGAAACTGAAGCAGTAATCAAAAATCTCCCAAAAAACAAAAGCCCAGGGCCAGATGGCTTCCCAGAGGAATTCTACCAAACATTTAAAGAATAATTAATACCTATTCTTCTGAAACTGTTCCAAAAAATAGAAATGGAAGGAAAACTTCCAAACTCGTTTTATGAGGCCACCATTACCTTGATCCCCAAACCAGACAAAGACCCCATCAAAAAAGAGAATGACAGACCAATATCCTTGATGAACACGGATGCAGAAATTCTCACCAAAATACTAGCCAATAGGATCCAACAGTACATTAAAAGGATTACTCACCACGACCAAGTGGGATTTATCCCTGGGCTGCAAGGTTGGTTCAACATCCACAAATCAATCAATGTGATACAATACATTAACAGGAGAAAGAACAAGAGCTATATGATCCTCTCAATAGATGTGGAAAAAGCATTTGACAAAGTACAGCATCGTTTCTTGATCAAAACTCTTCAGAGTATAGGCATAGAGTTTACATACCTCAATATCTTAAAAGCCATCTATGAAAAACCCACAGCGAATATCATTCTCAATGGGGAAAAACTGAGAGTTTTCCCCCTAAGGTCAGGAACATGGCAGGGATGTCCACTATTACCACTGCTATTCAACATAGTATTAGAAGTCTTAGCCACAGCAATCAGACAACAAAAAGAAATAAAAGGCATCCAAATCAGCAAAGAAGTCAAACTCTCACTCTCTGCAGATGATATGATACTTTATGTGGAAAACCCAAAAGACTCCACCCCAAAACTGCTAGAACTCCTACAGGAATTCAGTAAAGTGGCAGGATATAAAATCAATGCACAGAAATCAGTGGCATTCCTATACACCAACAACAAGACAAAAGAAAGAGAAATTAAGGAGTCCATCCTATTCACAATTGCACCCAAAACCATAAGATACCTAGGAATAAATCTAACCAAAGAGGCAAAGAATCTGTACTCAGAAAACTATAGAATATTCATGAAAGAAATTGAAGAAGACACAAAGAAATGGAAAAAAGTTCCATGCTCATGGATTGGAGGAAAAAATATTGTGAAGATGTCAATGCTACCTAGAGCAATCTACAAATTCAATGCAATCCCCATCAAAATACCATCCACTTTTTTTCAAAGAAATGGAAGAAATAATCCTAAAATTTGTATGGAACCAGAAAAGACCTCGAATAGCCAGAGGAATGTTGAAAAAGAAAACCAAAGCTGGCAGCATCACAATTCCGGACTTCCAGCTCTATTACAGAGCTGTCATCATCAAGACAGTATGGTACTGGCACAAAAACAGACACATCGATCAATGGAACAGAATAGAGAGCCCAGAAATGGACCCTCAACTCTATGGTCAACTAATCTTCGACAAAGCAGGAAAGAATGTCCAATGGAAAAAAGACAATCTCTTCAACAAACGGTGTTGGGAAAATTGGACAGCCACATGCAGAAGAATGAAACTGGACCATTTCCTTACACCACACACAAAAACAGACTCAAAATGGTTGAAAGACCTACATGTGAGACAGGAGTCCATCAAAATCCTAAAGGAGAACACAGGCAGCAACGTCTTCGACCTCAGCTGCAGCAACTTCTTCCTACAAACATCGCCAAAGGCAAGGGAAGCAAGGGCAAAAATGAACTATTGCGACTTCCTCGAGATAAAAAGCTTTTGCACAGCAAAAGAAACAGTCCACAAAACCAAAAGACAACCGACAGAATGGGAGAAAATATTTGCAAATGACATATCAGATAAAGGGCTAGTATCCAAAATCTATAAAGAACTTCTTAAAATCCACCCCCAAAGAACAAATGATCCAATCAAGAAATGGGCAGAAGACATGAACAGACATTTTTCCAAAGAAGACATCCAAATGGCCAACAGACACACGAAAAAGTGCTCAACATCGCTTGGCATCAGGGAAATCCAAATCAAAACCTCAATGAGATATCACCTCACACCAGTCAGAATGACTAAAATTAACAAGTCAGGAAACAACAGATTCTGGCAGCGATACAGAGAAAATGGAACCCTCCTACACTGTTGTTGGGAATGCAACCTAGTGCAGCCACTCTGGAAAACAGTATGGAGGTTCTTCAAAATTTGAAAATAGAGCTACCATACGATCCAGCAATTGCACTACTGGGTATTCACCCCAAAGATACAGATGTAGAGATCTGAAGGGGTACATGGACCCTGATGTTTTTTAACAGCAATGTCCACAATAGCCAAATTGTGGAAAGAGCCAAGATGTCCATTGACAGATGAATGCATAAAGAAGGTGTGGTATATATATACAATGGAATATTATGCAGCCATCAAAAGGAATGAAATCTTGCCATTTACAACGACGTGTATGAAACTGGAGGGTATTATGCTGAGCGAAATAAGTCAATCAGAGAAAGACATGTATCTTATTACCTCACTGATATGAGGAATTCTTAATTTCAGGAAACAAACTGAGGGTTGCTGGAGTGGTGGGGGGTGGAAGGGATGGGGTGGCTGGGTGATAGACATTGGGGAGGGTATGTGCTATGGTGAGCGCTGTGAATTGTGCAAGACTGTTGAATCACAGATCTGTACCTCTGAAACAAATAATACATTATATGTTAAAGAAAAGAAGAAGAAGATAGCAGGAGGGGAAGAATGAAGGGGGGGAAATCTGAGGGGGAGACAAACCATAAGAGATTATGGACTCTGAAAAACAAACTGAGGGTTCTAGAGGGGAAGGGGGTGGTAGGATGGGTTAACCTGGTGATGGGTATTAAAGAGGGCACATACTGAATGGAGCACTAGGTGTTATATGCAAACAATGAATCATGGAACACTACATCAAAAACTAATGATGTAATGTATGGTGATTGACATAACATAATAAAAAAATAAAGAATGCAGTATTATGAGCTTGTACACCACTAGACTCAAACAGAACTGGATTTTTAATAGTTGAATGACCTTGGTCAAGTTATTTAATACTACAAAGCCATGTTTTGCTTTGTTTTTATCCGTAGAAATGGTGGTACAATCTACCTATGGCACAAAGTTGTTTAGAGGAGGAAATTAAAACATTTATTTACAACCAAATTTCCCCAACATTCATTAACTTATGATGACTTAGAATGGAATTATATTAAGTCAGAATTTAATAATTCTGGTCCCCATCTGCTGAGGCAGAACTTCAGTCCCTTCCCCCTAAATCTCTCCCTGTTATATTTGAATGTCCCTCAGATGTACTCATGAGAGGCCCTCTCCCCTTTCTCCACATCAAACCCTTCCACTAATGCTCATGGCCTGTAATAGCACTTGAGGATCCACTCTTTCCCAACTGGATGAAGCTGTCACTTAACCCTCAGGGATATGCCCATACCGAATCCTATGCTGCTATTTTTTGTTCTGATGTTGCAGCCTCTCTGAGTACCCAAACGACACGGCGTTCTCTGGGGTCTTCATTGCTTTGAAGCGTCTATGTAATCAATGCACAAGTAGAAGGATCATTCTTGTCCATCAGCCTGCAGCCCCTCTTTCTCTAAAGCTCAATTACAAATCAAGTTGCTGAGCTAGGGGAAGTCAATATCTGAAACAGAAATTGTGCTATTATATATATATATCTGGTCAGGTGAATTAATTCACACACACACACACACACACACACACACACACACACACACACACACACACACACCGCCTCCTAATCTCCGTCAGTTTTCCTCCTCTAGGTTGGATTTAGCATACATGAGAAGAGGTATCTTAAGGAATCTTAAATCTTGCTGCCAATCACAAGCATTTGGAATGGATTATTTGGAGGAAAAAAGACCCTGTACTGCCAGGGGTTTGCACACCTGGTGCCCTGTGGCTCACCATTAATATGGACTCCATCATCTTGAATGGCTCCTTTAAGATTTTTCTGAATCTGGGCCCTTTAAAACATCCCCAAAGATCACTACTTGGTCTGGGATGAGTTGCTGGCATCAGTAATTTCTAAAAGTTCCCAAGCAACTCCTAATGTGTAGCTCAGGATTAAGAATCACTGTTTCAGAGAATCTGATGAAAACCTATTTTATCACATAAAATGTGTATTTGCTTTTGTCTATAATTTTAGTAAATATCAGGTGTCTATGAACACCCTGAAATCTAGTTTAAGGATAATTGACTTAGAGCCAGTAAATTTGGTTGTTTCTCCAGAAGAGGGAGTAGCCATGGTGGGCAGGCTGCTAGAAGAGTTACTAACAAGGCTTTGTCTTAGAATTAAACAATAATCAGCTTTATCTAATACAGTGGACTTTTCCTATTTATCTCTGTTTCCCTAATGTTCCTGGTATTATGTGGTGTTCTTGTAGTAGGTAATTAATAAGCGCTTGTTGATTTAATGTTATTAAAGTTCATATTACCACCAAAATTAAGGAGAATATTTAGATAGGATAAATCAGAATGAGAATCATAAAAAGAGATTTGTAAGTACTTCACTTTGGAAAAGTAGAAAGTTTAATTGACCAGTCAATTAACATTGAAAATAAATCTGTCCTAGATCTAAAGAAATAGTAATAACCATTTCTCCTATAATAGAGAAAATACCATTGAGAAATGTTTCACTGATTGTGTGGCAAGAGGGTCAGAGAGATACTGTGAAGGTTTTGAGTAAATAACCACTTCCTGGGATGTCTGGAAACATGCACGAGACTCAGTTTTTATTACATTGTAATAAAATCAGCAAGAGTGTTTTCTAGCTAAGACAATGTGGGGAAATTAAATTGCATTTAAGACCAGTCATGGGAATGTTTTAATTATACCAGAAATAGAATGAATGTTTTCAAATTCTGACAACTCCAAAATCAAGTGCAAGAAATATTTAGGACACTTGGAGCTAGATATTATGGCCCATTTTGGGGATTTTGACTAATGTCATGATAGGCCAAAAAGAGGTGCAGAAAGGGAGAGGAGAAGAGGAAGAGGGGGAAGGAAAGGAGAGGGAAAGTTAGTTTAAGGTTTGTGAATATTTGCTTCTGTAGGGAAGCAGATTTATAAATAATTTTATAAGGAATTCTATAGAGGAACATGAAATAAAATGGCATTTATAAAATATCAAAACATAAAAAAGACTAGTCTATTGTCGAGAAGAATGGATATATACATATGCAATGAAATATGAATAATTTTTCAATTTTTTTAAAGATTTTTAATTTATTTATTTGAGAGAGAGAATGAGAGAGAGAGAGAGAACATGCACAGGAGAGGGGGTAGGGTCAGAGGGAGAAGCAGACTCCCTGCAGAGCAGGGAGCCCGATGCGGGACTCGATCCCAGGACTCCAGGATCATGACCTGAGTTGAAGGCAGTCGCTTAATCAACTGGGCCACCCAGGCGCCCTTGATTTTTTAATCAGTATTACCATCTAAGGGTAACCACTCTGAATACACACACACACACACACACACACACACACACACACACACACACACACAGTTTGACATTTTCTGCACATATGCATACACATATCTTTTCTTTCAATATGAGATAATGTCTATTTTAATTTGCAGTTTTTTCATTTGAGGTATTATTTATATCTTTCATTGCTATTAAATATGTTTCACAACATCATCTTAAAGGCAGCATACTATCATGTAGTTGTAGCATTGTCTCATTATCGAAGCAACACCAGAGTGAATATTCTTGTACATGTATCTTTGTGCACACGTTTGTTACCTAGGGAAATTCCTACATGTGGAAGTGCTGGTTCAAAACAAACAATTTAAACTGTCAATTCAAAACACTTGTGATATTGTGCCTCTATCTTACAACATGGTTATATGAATTTATAATCTATCTGAACTGTGTACAAGTTTTTTTTTTTTTAGAGAGAATAAGGAAAGAAAAATTGATCTGATGCATAGAATTTCAAGTGTCCCTCTCATGTCCTTCCTTATTTGCTTATAATGATCTGAGGCTTCAGATTGGCAAGGGTGTTTTTCCAGTAACAATTACATTTTTACTTGTCCTTCATCTCCAATTAAAGCCTGAGTTGTTGTGGGTAGTGACCATATTTTATTTACTACTGTATTCCCAATATAAAACCTACATTCTTAAAAAAAAAACCTACATTCTTCACATTATAGGCATTCAAATATTTGCTGAAGAAATATTAGCAAATAGCATATGAAAATAATTCTGATCACCCCAAACTTCAGGACCTAGAATAGGGTAAATTATAGCAGATAATGGCAATCTGCCACTATGTCACAGTGGTATCCCATAGGGTGAAAGTAATGCAATTAAAGCAAATATAACAACAAGAACAATAAAATTCACTAAAGGTAAAGATTCTCAGGAAATGTGTACTATTAAGAAAAAAACTCATGCATTATGTGCTCAAAATAATTAAAAAGTAATAAAAATGAGTGATATCCACTTTTATCAATAATTTTATATTTTATTGTGATTTGACTCTAGTGTCCTTTTAAAGAAATATGAAAATTGTAAATGTTTACAAAATGATTTATTAAAATTTGCAATAAAAAATCATCTCTTAAGGAGTATGCAACCTCTGTAGAGCCTCTAACATTTTAGACAATAAGAATAAATACAGTTTTTATTTAATAAAGAGGCTCAGAAAAAAAATTGGAAGTTTTATTTTACCACTATTTTTTCTGGAAATGCCAACACTGTATTTGAATTCATTTGGTTGCTTTAAGAGACACTTACTACTTTATAAAATAGTATAAGAAGTAGCTACTTAACCTTACCAGTAAACAGCTTATATGATTTTAGGTCATAACTATCCAGGTAACAGATACGATATTTTTGCTTGGATGGAAAATATTCTACAGTGTAAAAGTGTCAAGATAGTCTGAATAATTTAGATCTTTCTAACTCAGACAAACCTTACTGGTAACAGAACATATTTGTTTTTTAGTATTATTTTGTGGAATATGCTATGTGGGCAACCGAAAGATGATAATCTTTTTTGAATTCTGGTTTAAAAGATAATCTTGTTTTCTATAACGTGAAGCAAAAATCCTATTAAATTTGTAACAGACATAGTTGTTTTCAGCATGGGCCACCTTTTATCTCTACAGTGTATTTATGCCTTAAATGAATGCCATTTTAGAAAGAATACAAGTCCAGTGCTATTTCTTTTCATTGTAACATATTACCCACACAAGAGATGAAAAGGGCTAATTGGTTTCAATAATAAACACTAGCCTGTTCTCTACACCAATGCTTCTCAAACTTTAATGTACATTTGAATCTACTGGAGAATCTTGTTAAAATGTAGATCCTGATTCAGTAAGTCTGGGGAAGGTGCAAGATTCTGAATTGCCCAGCAGTTTCCTGACGATACTTCCAGATGCTACTGGTCCAAAGGCTACATGTGGAGTAGCCAGCATCAGAGAAACACAAACACTGTATGATTTCACTCATACGTGGAATTTAAGAAACAAAATAAAGAAGCAAAGGGAAAAAGAGAGAGAGAGAGAGAGAAATCCAGACACAGACTCTTCACTGTAGAGGACAAACTGCTGGTTACCAGAGGGGAGGTGGGTGGGGGGGATGGGTGAAACAGGTGACGGGGATTAAGGAGGGCACTTGTGATGAGCACCAGGTGTCATGTGGAAGTGACGAATTACCATATTGTACACCTGAAACTAATATAACATTGTATGTTCACTAACTGGAATTAAAATAAACACTTAAAAAAAAGTCCATAATGAGGGAATGGGGAGGAGAGGGGTATTAAAGGAAAGATACAAGGCAACTGAAAAAAAAAGTTGTAACTTTCCTTTGACAGGTACAGATATTGATTTGGTGATTTTTATTCTGTGAATGGTTGCTTGTTTGTTTTGTTTTTAGTTATTTTATTATTACGAATAAGCTGGTAAACTACAACTAGATTAAGTTGTAAATGAGGTTCAGTGAGTGAATATGTAAGCAAGCCACCTTTTTAAAAAAATCTCGAAAAAATAAATAAATGAACTGAGCAAAAAGAGAGGAAACTAAGATTAATTACAGGAAAAAGAATGAGCCCAACAGTAATTTCAAAGGTCTGTTTTATAATATCAAGGAGAGTCAGGCAGAGAAGGACACAGTACTAGGTAACTTATGTGCAGCTATGAGAGAGCAAAGACAACATAGAAGTGGCAAAGTCTAGTTCAACTAGAGCAAATCAAATTCTGACAGACTCAAATATTTTGCTAGTAAGTAGTTGTTGGTGTTATGATTTTTTTATTTTTCTTTTATTTTTTAAAGATTTTTATTTATTTATTTGACAGAGAGAGCGAGAGAGGGAACACAAGCAGGGGAAGTGGGAGAGGGAGAAGCAGGCTTCCCACTGAGCAGGGAGCCCCATGTGGGGGCTCAATCCGAGGACGCTGGGATCATGACCTGAGCCCAAGGCGGATGCTCAGCGACTGAGCCACCCAGGCGCCCTGGGTTATGTTTTTTTTTTTTTAATACTGAATAACAATGCAGTTTGAAAGGGAGGCTATTTGCTTGTCAAATACTTAAAAAGTTAATTTTATTCTTCTGTGAGCATTTTATGGTAAGAAAAAGAATTCCCAGGAATTCTTTTCTTGAATAATCATTACCAAATTTGTTAATTTATTAAGTTTCACTTCAAATATTCCTGTTTGGTTATTTTACATATGAAAGATACAGACTTCTGTGGCATGAATTAGTGCTCCAGAGTATAAAACTGAATTGATAGAAATCAAAATGTTTTTTCACTGAAAAAGAACGGAGTTGCAAGGCGTATCTTATCAGTTTGGAGTGGCCTTTCTAAAGGCGACGACTGTGGCTCTCAAAGCTTTCAAGATAAAGAAATGGTTCTAATCGGTAAGTCTCCTTCCCAAGCAGAAAAAAAGGTCCTCATCCCTGTTATCAGTCATTGCATTTTTACCAATATAAAAATCACAAGATTACTTGGCATGTGGAAAAAAATATGTTTATTCATCTTTATTCAGGACAAATAGCCTCCACGAAATACTATCATTAGAAAAAAACAAAAACAAAACTGAATCTTGGATATGTCCTGACAGCTAACATATTGTCAGCCTGTAGGATGCATCCTGTTCTCGGTTTGGTCTCCCAAAAGCCAACCCCAAGATCGGAATTTGCATGAAAGTGGTTTATTAGGAAGTCTTTTCAGTGGAAAAACAAGCAAATGAATAAGGAAAAAATTGATAAGTGAATAGAAAGAAGTGGGACAGGAAAAAAAAAAGGCAAAAAAAAGTATCAAAAAGAAATATATCAAACAAAGTCCTACAGAGGGTAGCTGAATTAGTGTCAAAGTCACTGTCTTTGGGACACACTATACATCACACCTCCAGTTGTCTCAACCAGAGGGCAAAGAAGCTGGAGTATTTATACCCCTGCGACTAGCTAACCAGCCTTCAGTAGTTAAGGACTGCGCCTTGGGGTTCATAAATTACCAGGAACTTCTGGCTCTCTCTGTTCAGGCAAAGCAGTTTTGTGGCCTGAGGGGAGTTTCCAGATGACACAGGTACCGGTGGACAGGAGTGAAACCTTACCAGGAAGCCATGTGCACACAAATAGTAAAAGGGGCAGACAGGACAAGAGCCGAACACAGAATAGTCTTCCCTTTCCAATTATTCAAAATGAGACCATAAGATAAATGCTTATTTTTAAAAATTAATATTTGTGTTGCCTTGGTCTATCAAAAGAAGGTGATATTGTTAAACAAAAAAGGGAAAATATACATTTGTGCCAAATTAGTAAGGGGAATCCTTTACAGTTACTGTTTAACATGATTTTGCTTATCTACAGAGTTTTCTGGTAACATGTTATCCTTGGTCTTGGACCTTCCCACCCCAAAAGTTATTGGTGCCTCTGTGTAGGAGTCTCTTTCAATGATGAGCTTCATTCAGAGCACTTTACTGTTTGTTGTTTTTTTTTTTTTCTTGGAGAATGATTATTTAATGACCCAGGGTTGCTTAGTCTAAATCACCTAACCAATATCTCTAAAAAGAAACCGAGAAGCAAGTTTCTCCAATTCCATAACTCTTCCGTTTTTGTTTCATAATGGTTTTTAAAATTCTGTTTGCTTTGTTGCTACCATGCTTCCTGAGTTTTGCTTTGTTTGTTTGTCTAATGCTTCTGAACATCTTTCCTAATGTCTTAGACTGTTTCTAAATTGCTTGTTTTAGTCAGGACTTTGATTGCAAGGAACAAACACATGACTGAAACATGCTTACGCCCAAGTGACATTTATTGGCTAGACTGTCTGGGGAAGGTGGAGATCGAGCTGGCCTGAGAGCACTAGAATTAGTAAGTGAAATGCCATTGGGCTTCCCCTCCATCTCTTATCCCTGCCAATCTCCATCTACTAAATTATCCTCTCAATACAATATCTCCACTTGAAGCAGGATGTTACTGTAGGCTCTTCTGAGCTTACAGTCTGTTATTGCTGTGACTCGTGCTGAAAGGATTCCTTTCTTTTTCTCAGCACCAGTTTGAAGAATATCAGAGAAGTAATCTTCTCTGATGCCCAGCTTGGATCATGTGTCCATCCTTTAGATCAAATACCCTGGGGAGAGGGAGGTGTGAGGTTCTGAGATTGCCCAATGTTCTCAGTCACAAGTCCAGAGGGTTCTACTGTATTACCATAATGTCAGACATGGCCAGTTGGCAAACTAATCCAAGTGGGTCAGACTAATTTGGCTCACACCACAACAGCAGAGCAAACTCTACTATTGGTTACTTTGGAGAACCTCACTACATCTTGTAACTATGAAAAAATAAAATTAAACCTTCTATTTTTTTCTGATAACTTATGTTTTCACATAAATCATCCTCATCCTGCCTCAAACACTGCTATGTGTTTCCTATTTACTTACTAAACCCTTAGGTAACATTAAGTAACATTGCATGAGCCTTTAGCAGAATTATCTATGAGCAATTTCTATGATGCTTTAAATTTAGGCCTCTCTTCTTCTCTTGCATACTCCAAATTTGCAGCCTTAATGGGGAAACACTCCTGAGTACACAAAAAAGAATGTTTCTAAACATTAGAGTGAACATTTTTATCTACCCGGCATCTATTCCAGCTTCCTTTGATTATAGTTTCTCAACCTCAGTGGGGTGAGACCCTACTTTCAATGGTACCCACCCTGAGGAAGGAGAACCAAGGGATTACAAGAGGGAGTTCAAGGCCCAGAGATATACCCAAATCCCTGAAAAGCCATACTTGGTCTTTGCACATTCTTGAGACTGTGCATTTCTCTTTATTAAGGCAAATTTTGGCTGTTTTCTATTACTTTCAACTGAAATAATTCTGAGATATACAATTACTCAGTGGTGTTATATATTTAGGGAGCACTATTTTCAAAATGTCATGAACTGAGTTCACTGAAACCTCAAAACTTGTCAATTTTTAGAACAATTAACCCAGAATGAGGTAGTGAATTTTACATGCTATACTAAAAGATTAGTGAGCTCCTAAACTATCTATCTTCACACGGGACTAAAATATTCAGATGAAAGGAACTCCCTAAGGAAAAACAAAATTAAGTATACAATGTTAGAAACTGACAAGTCCTAGAGAAAAGCATGATGAAATATTATATCAAAATAACTTCAACATGTATAAAGATTCCATATCACATAGAGTGTTTGCTTTTGCTTGAATTGCTGTAAAATAATCTGTTATTATTAGTGTGGAAACATTCTTTGAAAGCTCTAGTGTGTACAGGTTAGTTTATCAAAGGTAGTCATGAAACTGAGGTAACACAAACCACAGGACCTGGGTTACTTGGGCAATCGCTTTTAAAGATTGCCTTGGCTAGGGTTTCTAGCCTATCCTAATTAATTATTCAGTGACATTTACATCATTTTCCCTGACTTGAGATCAGTTAAAATACAACATCTGCCAAGCAAACCACTCAAGAAGATGAAGAACATTTTCTCAAAGACTCCCAGCATTATGTTGGAGCAATTTCATTAGGTCTCACACTTTCATTTTTAAGAAACTACAAATTCAAGTTTTCATAGCTGCCGCTTATTTGTTGCTTCACAGAAAGGGGAGAGTATCGCAATGCATTACAACAGGGGATCCTAAGAAGGATAAATGGATTGAGTACTCCTGCCAACTAATCACTTTGAGAAAATGGCCTTCACCTATAGCAGGAATAAACACGATTGGCAGAAAAGTACTTCTGACTAATGCAGTCTGAAGACTTGAGGCCAAGACAACTACAGGGTAAACCTTTATTTATTTATTTATTTAAGATAGATTATTTATTTATTTATTTATTTGAGAGAGAGAGAGTCCAGAGGGAGGGGCAAAGGGAGAGGGAGAGAATCTCAAGCAGACTCCCTGCTGAGCACAGAGCCCGAGGTGGGGTTCGATCCCAGGACCCTGAGATCATGACCTGAGCTGAAATCAAGAGTTGGACACTCAACCGACTGAGCCACTCAGGTGTCCCCAGAGTAAACCTTTATATTTGATAAATAAAATCTCTCAATTTCAGATAAAGTGTAATTCATGGTTATTTCCTCAAAATCTCTCAAGTTGCCCTTTCCTGAGTCAAATTTGGATTTCAAGTTGGAGTGAAAAGAAAAAAAGTCTCTGCCTATTATTTGAATTAGTTACAATGCTAGCAACTGCTTTTATTTTTTTTTTAAAGATTTATTTATTTATTTGAGTGAGAGAGAGTACATGAGAGGGGGGAGGGTCAGAGGGAGAAGCAGGCTCCCTTACTGAGCAGGGAGCCCGATGTGGGACTCGATCCCGGGACTCCGGGATCATGACCTGAGCCGAAGGCAGTCACTTAACCAACTGAGCCACCCAGGCGCCCTAGCAATTGCTTTTATACTGGTTTAGATTGAAGAGAGTTGAAACTTCTTTTTGGGATATCCTGACTTAAATATACAATTGAAGCCTATCAGGAGTCCCCATGAGCCCCTGAAAAGTTTTGGGTAACTTTGTCCCCTCCCTCTGCCCCCACAGACACACACTCACATACATACACATGCCATTCCTCAAGCAACACAGCTAGGAAGTAGTCTCATGCACATCAGTTATATTTATAGGACTATAATTTTTCTTGCAAGTTCTAAAGAATCCAAAGATCAATCTGAGCTTCAGATAAGACTTTGGAGTAGGGTTAAGATTAGTAATCATAATAACAATGATGGTAGTAATAATAATAACAATATTTACTTTTACTGAATCCTTTCCATATGCCAAAGACTTCTGAACCTCTCTGTATGTATTACATCATTACTATATGTCAAGTATTTTTCTAAATGCATCACATGTAATTAACTAATTTATTTTTCATAACTAGCCCTTCAAGAGATACAATATTCTATATGTATTCCTGTTTTTTAGATAAGGTGGTTGAGGCATAGTCTTTAAATGTCTTGCTGAGGATTGTACAACCAGAAAGTAGAAGACTTTAAATATCACTCCACACCCTGAGTCACCCATCTTAACTCACAAATTTTTTCCAAATGTTCCCAAATATGGATGCTTGTTAGAATCAAATTAGTTATTTGTTTATTGAATCAGTCTAGCATAGTAGTTAAAAGCATGGACTTTGAGTCAGACATACTTGCCCACTTAGTATATTGAGTGCCATTCAGCAAGTTAACTTCTCTTTGCCTTGGTTTAATAATTTAATTTTCCATAAAATTGGAATAAAATGTATTATTATGTAAGAGATTAAAGAATATATATGTATATATGGGTATGTGTTTGTATGTCTGTGAGTGTGTAACATCATATTTCTAAGCATTTATTAATTTCAACAGATGGTATTGATTTTATTTATTATGCCCTTTCTGCCAATTTCAAGGAAGAATGTAAGTCACGTTAGTCAAAAATATTAATTATATCAGCTTTCTCTGCTGAAGCAAAATTAGAAAGAATGTAATCCTAGAAAACCAGGTTCTTGGGTAGGGAATAGAAGCTGGAGAAATAGAATGTATCACCTCTGCCAAAGGAAATATAAAAACCAAGCAGGAGCACCTCCGAAGAACCTATAAAAACGCACATATGGACTTTCTCACATTCAGGCTGAGAGAGCATGCAGCCATTATACAACAATGCCCATCAGGAAAGACCTTTCTTATTTCCCTTACTGTTCATCTCTACCAATGCTTTGACACTAGCATCATTTAAGGAATCTGAGTAGGAGTAAAATGTTAGGCTGTAGAAAGGTGCATGAAGATTTATCTACAAATTGAGATGGAAGAGTTAAATAATATTTTGGACTGGATGCTTTCAATTGCAGAATTGAGGGCTTGTTTTTGACTTGGAGTAACCACAGAAATTTATGCCTCTGAAAAGCTGAGAAATCAAGGAACCTGCCCTTTTTAACATCCTGTGGTAAGAGGACCACCTGCACTGAGCAGGTTTATAGGTACTGAAGAAGACAAACAAGGAATTGCTTTTATGAATACTTCATGTGATTCTCTCTTGTTTCAAATACTATCTTTTGCCACTTGAAGTCTCAAAATGTAAAACGTAGGATCTTGATCTGAAAGAGTAACATTTCAATCAATGTAATGTTAAGATTTAGAAAATGTAGAAGACTTGGACTATCCAAAACACCCTCCAAAATCCCATTACGTAACCTTTGCCACAGGAAGCAGTTCTCCATCTCTTAGCAGAGGACACTAACAGAGACCCCTTTTATATCCCTTATTGTTACTTGCCTGGGTATTAACATCCATATTCAACATGGTCTGTGGGGGATGGGGGTGAGACAGTGAAGTGTAGAGTAAAAATAGCGAACAGAAACATTCAGGCAAAAATATTTTAGGGAGTTTGTTAAGAACATCAACTATCTGCTAAATAATCATGGGAATAAGTTGTGAAAATGCTAGACTAAGGAAGGTATAGTATATCCTTAGATCAGACTGATTATTTTACACATATTAATTTAGTAGAAGTTGTGCATCCAATGTGTTAGTTGGGCAGACGGCTGAAACTTTAATAGTTTTCTGGGTGACTAATGCAATTGGATGCAATTATGTTAAACATCTTAAATGGCACTGATATAGTAGAGAGGGCAATCAGATTATTTGAGGAATAGGAATGCTATGTGATACTTATACCATGTGACCCACATATCCATTCTCAAACTCAAAGAGCCTTGCTTCACTAAAATCTTGAGTAAGATACAGATGATAACAACACACAAATATTTAAAGAGTGCTTTATTGGCTTTAGGCCAGGATGGTGGTAGGATGAAATGCAATTTTATTGGCTCCAGATTTCCATGGGATCAAAAGGTTGCAAAATGCAGTTAACCCCTAGAAACAAAGTGGACATCATTGACACAACAGGCAGCAAAGGAAGTATGGTAATCACCTGTCAAAGGATACCGACTTGCAAAGATCTCTAGTTATGCCTAATTAGTCATAAAATACCTTAAGTCTGCCTTAATTTGCATAATCAGATGTAGAGCAAAATGAAATAACTTTAGTCCTGCCTTAAGACAACATGAAAGGGAGTCACAGTTTATCACCCTATTTCCATCCTTGAGTCAGTTCCCAAGCCCAGAGTAGTATGGGATACCACTGAAGTCTCTCCTATAACACCAAGAGTACTATGTATCTCTTCCTAGGCTTCCCAAAGTGACTTATACTGATTTACCTGAGTCATTAGGTGCTAAGAAAGTGAAATTCAAACATTTCAGGTACCCTTATAGAAGATATTGATTAAAACTTATTTTTAAAGACACAAATGTCACTGTACTCTGGAGTAGGAATCTTCAGTGCTGAGATTTCAAAGGAAGTTTCAATTAAAGCAGGAGAGGAAGAATGAAGGGGAGTAAGTCAGAGGGGGAGACGAACCAGGAGAGATGATGGACTCTGAAAAACAAACTGAGGTTTCTGGAGGGGAGGAGGGTGGGGGGATGGGTTAGCCTGGTGATGGGTATTGAGGAGGGCACGTTCTGCATGGAGCACTGGGTGTTATGAACAAACAATGAATCATGTAACAGTACACCAAAACAAATTATGTAATGTATGGTGATTAACATAACAATAAAAAAATTAAAAAAAAGAAGATAAAGTCTATGTGGTTTGATATAGAAGTATATATAAGTATCTGTGTACATATGTATATATACCTAAATGCACAACTACTTATAAAATACTAGAATCTTAACATCAATGCTTTGTTATCTTAGGAAGTCTCGAGTAGAATCCTTTGAACCTCCTGGTAAAATAGTGAATATAATATCCCCAGGAGAATGGCAGAGGTTAGAACCATCACAAATGAATCAAAAGAAGCAGAAGTGGTAACTGTCAGCACATCACATTGTTTCTTCAATTTGGTCAGCACAGAATGTTTATAGACTTGGAGAAGGATAACAGATTAACATGACCTTAATGAGGCAATGACTCCAAATGTAGCTGCTGTTGCAGATGTGTTTTCTTAACTAGAGAAAAGCAGTGTAGTTCTTGGCATTCAGCATTCATCTATTGATTTTGTGAATGCATTTTTCTCCATTTCAACAAATTGAGCAACCAGAAATAGTTTGCATTCACTCTGGGACAAATTTGTCTGGACTTCCTCTCTTTCCCAGCTCTCCCTAGAGGTTTTTTTTTTTTTTTTTCACTGCTTGTCTTAATTTCCTGTCTAAACAAAATACTGTACTCTTTCTCTAGGGAAAAAAATGAAGAGTGAGCTAACTACTCTACAAAAGGAAGGTGACATAGTTTACAGGATTTTCTTAAAGAGAGGGGTAGAAACACAACTGTGGATAAGGGTATGCTTCTGGCCAATTTTAAAGGCTCTGTTGAACTTGGAATCATGGTGTTCACCTCAGCAAATATGACTGATCCCTAAATGAACTAGATGTTGGGGATGTCAACATGAATAAGATAATGCCAGACCTTTGCCTGGGAAAGGAGCTTCAATTCTGATGAGGGACTTTGAGATGTACCTTGATTCATTCCTTGATCCCTCCTGTACTAAGAGTCTACTCTGTGCCAGGAACTATGCTATCTGTTAAATATAGAAAGGTTTGAAAAAGGAGATATGGTGATGAGCTACTGAGACTTATTTTCTAAGTAGATAGATTTGAATAAACAACCCAAACAAATACAATTTGGAAATGTTTCTATGAGAAGTTGTTAGGAAAAAGAAACATGTATTAGTGAGATCTTATGAAAAGAAGTTTAACCTAGTCTTACAGATGAAGGATAGCTTCCATGTGGTGATGATAACAAATGGTGGGTTCTTAGAGTGAATATCATTTACCATGTTCCTGTTCTAGGTAGTAGATGATTCATTAAAAATCCAAGTACATTCAGCATAATGGGAGATGGGAGAAAGAGGCAGGCTTTGTGTGAGATGAAGCTTAGGAAGTGGAGGTCAGATAACGCAGGGCCTTGCCAGCCATATTAAGAATTGTGTTCTTTATCCTAAAAATATTAAATGGTTGAATATTTTTCAGCAGGTGGGTAACATGATTGTACATGAACTTCATAACCATACTGTGGAGCAGTATTTGTAAGGAGGTAAGAATGGATGCAGGTAAACCAGTTAGGAGGCTATTCCAATAATCAAAATGACAATGAGAATTCTGTCTACAGAAGTGGTAATAAGAATAGAAAAAAAATAAGTGAATTTAAGGAATATATCAGAGTTAAAACTGACAAGACAATAATATGAAAGGTGAAGAAGAGGGTTGTATCAAAGGTGACTTCTTATTTTCTGGTTTATATACCTGCCTGGTTGGCAGTGCTATTCTCCAAGGAAATACCTGTGAAAGACCATGTTTTTGGGAAAAGACAAAACATTTTATTTTATTTTTAAGAGTCTATGTCACATTCAAATGTCGAGGAAAGTGTATCAAAAGTTTATGTTATGGAGTTTCTCAAAAAATTAAAAATGGAATTACCATATGATCCAGCAATTCCACTTCTGGGTATACACCCAAAAGAACTGAAAGCAGGGACTTTGAACAAATATTTATATACCAATGTTCACAGTAACATTTTTCACAATAGCCAAAAGGTGGAAACAAAACAAATGTCCACTGATGGATGAATTGATAAACAAAATGTGTTATATATACATATAGAATATTATTAGAATATTAGTCAGCCTCAAAAATGAATAAAATTCTGATACATGCCACAAAATGGATGAACATTGAAAACACTATGCTAAGTGAAATAAGACAGGCACAAAAGGACAAATATCGTGTGATACCAGTTATATGAAGTACACAGAATGGGAAAATTCACAGAGACAGAAAGTAGATTGGTGGTTTCCAGGGGCAGGAAGGAGAAGGTAATAGGGAGTTAACTGTTTAAAAGGTATGGAGTTTCAGTTTGGGAAGATGAAAAAATTCCGGAGATGGATGGTGGTGATGGCTGCATAACAATGTGAATGCACTTAATGTTACTGAACTCTACACTTTAAAGTAGTTAAAGTAGTAAATTTTATGTTATATATTTTGCCACAACCAAAAAATGTATATGGATCTAGAGCTTCAAGTCCTAGGCTAGAGATGTAAATGAAGGAGTCACTGACAACTGACATTGACATCTATGACAACTGAAGCCATATAACATTGCCTGGTTTGAATGTAGGATGGAAAGAAAAGAGAGGATATCACTAAACCTGATGAGCTCATATATTAATTATACACAGAGAAGGATGGTCTTAAAAGGGACAGAGAAGGGATGACTAGAAATCTGAGAGGAAGGGAAAAGAATATCAGAGATATTATGGGGAGAGAATATTTCCAGGAGCCAGTGATCAATATTGCTTCATCAGTATTTGAGTCCCTCTTGGTGGAAGGATTCCATTTCTCACTTATCTTAAAGGTTCCTCCTGGGGCTGTACTACTCTATAGTAGTTCATCTTTACTATAAGGCAGAGCTCTCTGTAATTCCAATTTGAGCTGTTTCTCCACTTAATTTGTCATAGAGAATTCTCCATCAGGCCACAGATGTAGTTTGAAGAAGTAAAAAGGAGAAGTCATTCAGCAGGATTAAGGCACTCTGAAAATATGAGTTATCTGCTTATGAAAATTACTTATGCCTTTAGAACTTGCTCAGCCTCAGTGCTGTACATAAATATTTTCACTTGGCATTTAAGCACTTCTAAGTATGCCAAACTTTATAGCTTGGTACAATGATTGTATTTGGTTAATGATAGTGTGTCATGAGCATGCTTTGAAGGCACACACACGAGTTGTGTCTTTCCACAATGTCAGCTTTATTCAGTCATAAAGCAAAGTTAAATCACAATTATAAAGCAGGTTCAGGATTCCAAACTCAATAACAATTCACCATGTGATTAAACTTGGCTTCTTACAAAGCACACAAAGCAGGACAGAAGACAAGCCACACAATAGACAAGATAACAGAAGGGTGCAGGAAATTAACAAACCAAACATGAAGTCTGTCTGTGAGTGCACAGTTGAGATAAGACCTGGGTCTGGTCTGGGTCAGCACTCGGCACTTACTGCTTCTGATGTTCAAGCAAGGAAGGCTCTTGGTTCTGTTCAGAGATCCACCGGGCAGAGCCTTCAGTGGCAGTTGCCTTTTTTAAGTGGTCAGACATAGAGGGGTCAGGTCTGAAGAGTCTGACAGTTTGCTGCCCCAATCCTCCCTTTTTAAAAAGGGATTTAACCAGTTTTGGGTCTTTGCAGACCTCCTCTGGTTCTGGGGTGTCAGCTAACGTGGGTCTGGGCAATATCTCCTAGCTGCAGTACCTTAACTGCTTGCGTCATTGCTTGACTCAGGCCCCTGCTTGACATAGGCTCCTGCTTGACATGAGAGACTCCACTTTGCTCTCTACATAGTGGCTGGGGTCAGATATTCCCACGGTTCCCTGGGCCAGGAATTCAGTCTCTGTGAGCTGATCCATGTGAGCTGAGAGCCAAGAGGTTCTTCTCAAGAAGAAAATAGTTCCATGGTAAAACAGGCATAACTCTTCTCCAAAAGTCTAAGATCTTCCTCCATGATCCTTCTTGCATAATTTACAATAGGCTTCATTGCACATCCCTATCTGCCTCTGCCCATTAAAGTACCACAGCATGTACTGTTTTATAAGTGCCAGTTGACAAAGTTACTTGTGCTGTACTTCGGGCCAGCTAGAAAGTCCTTCCTTGCTCCAGGGCCCCACTAAAAATGGCAGGTTTTTGCTTTATCCAGTAAGAAGATCTAATTAGAACAACATAATGTGGTGTATTTCTTAAATATCTCCAGAGATTGCCCAAGCATATTTAGTAGTAAGAAAATGAAGATGTATAAACATATCCTTTATTTTGCACCAGATCACTGAGACTCCCCCAAAATTTCCTAGGTAATAAAAACCTATTCCTCTCAGTCTCTGGTGCCATACTCAGGCATCTAGGGCATTGTTTCCTTCCTTTTTCCTAGATCCTATTGCAAGAAGCCATCACTGTAGAGGTTTATCATAGACTACAGGAAGATGAGTTACTTGAGGTCCCTAGGGACTAAACAGTGGCACAGAACTTAACAGTGGATGTATCTCTATGGCAAGATTATGAAAGTTTATTCCTGCTCTGCAGATCCCAAGGTAATAAAACTGATATACAATGAATGCTGTTGAGTTAGGAAAAATAAACTTCATAAAGCACCAATACCACTGTTGGCAGTCATGCAGGGTCTTAATAGTAGTGGTAAAGCAAGCATAAGTAAGAAAGTTTTGAGAAAAACCAATAGTAACACCGTATAAATCATGTCTTTCTTGTTGCACAGAGGTAAACAATAATGAAAACAAATCTCTTAAATACTGGAAATTGTATTCAATTCTTGTGATTCTTAGTCTTTCAACATTTTTTTCCTACACATCACAGGCTATCTACTCCTTTCCCTGTTTTTCTATCCATCTAATCCCTAGTGTCTAGTTCCTCTTTGTATCAAAATTTGAGCATTTAGAGTAGTTGAACAATTCGTTAATTGACCTCCCTACATTGTCTCAGCCAAGAATGTGTACTTTAATGCTTTCGATTGTAAAGTCTCATAATAGAGGGATTTCAGACATTGCCAAACAAGTGGAACATTTTGAGTTGTTAATACATTTAAAAACTATCTATGTAAATAAACTTGATTTAGTCAGTTTCAGGTGACTGAATAGCTGGAATCAGAAGGTTAAACCTGCATTCTCATTGTTCACCTAGAAACACATCCTGAGGAGGTGAGGTCAGTAAAGCATGGCTGGAGGAGAAGCGACAGCTTCTCTGAGCCAAGTTTATACACAAAGATGGGGTCCTGTCTTCAAAATCTGTAAGTTGGCTAGTACCTTTGTACTCAGGGCACTAGCTTTTCTATTCACCAGTGAATAAGGGAATCCTTTGTGTAAGTTTGAATGGGAGTGACATGGCTGTCATAGCAAAGGCAGAAACACACACACACATAGACACACACACACACACTCTACACATGTCAGTTAGTAGAAGCAGTGAATCATTATAAACCTTGCAATGAAGAGAAGAAGGAGGATAGAGTGGTTGCAAAAGCAGAGACAATAAGTAGGAGTTGGAGACAGAATAGTCCTGGAATAATGTTGTATCCCGAGCTTGTGAAACACTACTTTTCTTCTCTTCAGTGGGGTGACAAGGCAACCAGATCATTAGAACTACACCATCCTGAATTGCATTCCTGTTCTTTGGGAGGTCCAGTCTAAAATTAAATTCCATTAACTAAGCAAAATGAAGACAAAAAAAATTCTAGTACATTGATTTTAATCAGATCAATCCTTTATCATATAGCCTTTGACCATGTAATCAATATCAGTCATTGGTAATTCATTTTATCAAAATAAGTTATATATTTACCTTATGTGATTGAGTTAAAATCCTATAATCATAGTTGAAATTGTTTATCAATTCCTTAAACAATTTGCTGTTGAAATATCTTTCAGGCATAATCCACATTTTAAGCCTTTACTCTGAATGTTTTTTGAACCCAGTTTTCTTATTTTGTAAGATAAGTGGTTTATCTTATCTTATAAAATAAGAAATGATTGCTCAGATTCCATATATTTTCTAATCTGAAGTGCCCAGAGCCTATGCTTATATTACAAAAATTAATTTTACTAAATAACTAACATAGAAATCCAAAAAATTATTTCCAGTCATAGAATACCACAACAAAACCACATCAAAAATTTTTTTTGTTTTAATTTTAAAATGAGAGTTGCCAGACACTTAATAGTATTTTATTAAGATCAAACTGCTGGTATGTATAGTAAATGAATTCTAAGAATTGTCTCTGAATATAGGAATTTCCTACAAAAATATGGAAGAGAAAGACCAGTATTGATTTCCTTTTTCTTCCAAGCACCACTACCAGTATGCAACTCTTCTGTCCTCAAGCTACTGAAGCTGCTTTTGCCTACAGATTTTGAAGCATCTGGGAGTTAATGTGCCCACCCCTAGGGGTGGCCCTTTACCTATGACTGAACAGTGTAACAGCATGAAAGGCCAGCTCCCTTGCTTGGGATAAGGATAAACCTGAGACATAACTTACTCTCTAGAGTTCCCTAGCAGGACCAGACAAAGCTACCACGTGAGAGACTTTTACCTGAGAATGCACCCTTCTTTGGCCTCCACTATCTCTTACAGCCCCCTGACCCCAGGAACACTTCCTTAAATTATTTTAACACACATCCTCATCTCAAGGTCTGTGTCTAACTTAAGACACACCTACAATAGAGATCTCACTGTCATGCCAAATATCTCCTCCTGGTGGCAAAACTAAGAATCAGAGGCTTTTTTTGTTTTGTTTTGTTTTGTTTTATTATTATCTTATGTTAATCACCATACATTACATCATTAGTTTTTGATGTAGTGTTCCATGATTCATTATTTGCGTATAACACCCAGTGCTCCATGCAGTACCTGCCCTCTTTAATACCCATCACCAGGCTAACACATCCCCCCACCTCCCTCCCCTCTAGAACCCTCAGTTTGTTTCTCAGAATCAGAGTTGTTTTTTGCAGTCAGCGCCTGAAATTTTCAATGAATACCTGCTCTATAACAGGTACTGAGAGTGATTAAAAAAAAAAAAAAAAGACAGTGGCATTATCTCTACCTCAAATAGCTGACAATATCTAGAGCCAGAAGAGAAGAAGTAACAACAAATGTGACCACAGGTAGGATCAGCACAGCTATTATTAGAAAACAAGGAGGAAGCCGCATGGGAAGGAGAGCAGTTTCCTGAGCGTCAGAACCACAGAATCTCATCGCTTGGGACATATCAGACACTTCCAGGTTCTATCCCAGTGTCTCTTATCATCAGAAGAGGCTACCGCAGCATTTTCCATGTATTAAAACTCAATAAATTGTTGCAAATTTGAATTACAAAGACTGGATTATGCCCACTTAAAGTAGACCTCAGAATGGCAAACATGAATGAAGTACATAGGTGGGCAATAAAAAGGAAGGTTGAGACACTAGTCCAGAGACTGCTTGATAGCAAGTAAAATCCCCTTAAGGTCAGAGCCATAAATATGCTACATTTAGGACTTTCAGAATTTAATAGTGAATCCTATTATGTTAGATGAGACTATGCATCATTAATGTAGGTCAAAATGATAAAAAATTAATCAATTTCATATGGTTCTACCTGATACAATGTTTTAAGTGATAGCACACCTTTAATATGAGCTAAATATATAGAATTGTATAGGTCATCTAGTCCAAGTTATGCATCTGAAACAGATGTAAGAGTTCTTGATTCTACAGACTTGCTTTCGGTATTTCAGTGATGCAAACTTACTTACTCACATGATTAGTGATCTTTTGTAGGCCTGATTAATTATAAACATTGTAACTTTCATCCATTAATCCTACTTATAATATTGGGAATTAACAGCTAGATTTCTCTTCTGAAATTACAAACCCATGCTTTCTTTAACATCCTTTTTTTTGATGGGACCCTCTGAACACCCTTCTTTGGAATCAATGTAACTGATCAGTTTTAGAACAGGATGTAATAGCCATATTATCAGTGTTGTGCACTGAACTTATATGTCGTAGTATTTTCTCTGCATTTGAGGGCGTTATAAAGCCACTTCACGCTTTCCGTTTGATGTCTCATGAATAAATCAAGAAGATTTTTTGTTTCCCAATTTCTAACTGAAAATAATATATAAAAAATAATCTAGGTAGGAAAACAAAAGTGGTCAGTTAAAAAAGTTTGGTATTGCTTCTTTCACTTTTAAATAAGCAGAGCACTAGTGGCAGGCCACACCAAGAGGATATCTGTCAAGAGTTTGACAATAATTTGGGGTGAAGAAATAAATAATTTATGGATTATGAGACTAATGAAGAGTAGAATGGGCTCATCATGTAAGGTTTAGATAGTTTTTTTCAGCAATTACATTTATAATACTAGAACTTCAAAGGAACATATGACCACCCTCTCTCTCCTTTTTTTAATATCAGGAAATACAAACATAGAAATTAAACTGCTTACTCACTTCAGCAATTCAGCAAGGACTAGAACTAACAGCTCTTAACTTCTAAGCTAGCTCTGTGGCCTTGGATAAGGTACTTAAAACTTTTGTGTATGTTTGTTTTGTTTTATTTTTTATTTGTACAATGAAAATAATGCATAACTCAAAAGAACTATGAATATCAAATAAACATTTGGAAAGCACTTAGCATGATGATCATTTATAACAACTGCTCAAACAGCAGTAGGGTTTTTTTGTTGTTGTATTGTTATCACCTAGTGCTTTTTCTTCTAAAAAAAAATCCAACAATAAAAAATAATAATCTAGAATAATCTTATGAACCACTTTTTATGTAAAAGTCCAGGTCAGTACACTTTAAAATGTTAGAAGTATATAGTTTTTCCCATGGGGGAAAATGTATTGTTTTAAATTATGCCAATGAAAAATCTGCCACTAAAATATTAGTATATTTGATAAGTAACTACATGGAGGCCATTTTCTCATTTTCATTTATTTGTTTCAAATCCAAAGACAAGTTCCTATCTTTGAAACCACATTCAAGGTAGGTTTTATTATCATCTCTATGTTATAGATGAATAAACCCAAATCTCCAAGAGGTAAAATATCTTACTACCATTCTCTCTGATGTGTTCAGTTTACTCTTGGCATCTGAGGCCCCGGGATGATTATCAGAAAGGACACGGAAAAACATATTGTTTTGCTAGATTCTAAATTAGCACCTCCTTTTAGGAGTACAATTTGGCCCTACCTATCCAATTTAAAAGTACATACACTTTGAACAACATTCCTTTTAAGGACTCATTTAATAAATGTACTCAAAATACATATATAACAAATGTACTCATATATACATAAAGATAGCTATATAAAAATATGTTGCAACATTATAGCCTTTATAACAAGCAATTGAAAGATGGTTACATAAATGAGTGTTACTTGTATGATGGAATGCTATGTAATCACTAAGAAGAATGGGATGGCAGAATATGGGCTGACATGGGACAATATAAGTGATTCATTCATTACTTTATTTGGCAAATACTTGAGCTCATACTAAGTTCCGGGCACTAGTGATGCATCCATGAACAAGAAAAAGTCCCTGCCTTTATAAATTTTACAATGTAGTGAGAGAAGTAGGTGTTAAACAGAAAAACAAGCAATTCCATGACGGATGAGATCTGTTTGGATACTAAAGAAAAAATGAACTAAATATCTCAGTCTGATTATTTTATTTACCTAGGACTTTACTTTCTTCTTGTTTTCCTATATGTCTTCATGTTTAAAGTATGCCTAATCTTCAAGACCTATCTTGGACAAGATCTACCTTGACTTATTTTCAACTTTGGAAGTTACAGAAAATGAACAATTAAAGAATACAAAATAACAAGATTTTTTATAAAAACAACTGGAAGATCATTTGCTTCATTTTATTTATTAATAGGAAATTTCCTAAAACATATCTGACTTTGTCCCTGATAGGATATAAAATCATCACAACTCAGGGTTCTAGTCAAAAGCAACTGAAACTTGGTTAAAGCACTTAGAAGAGATACTTCTGTGCTAACAATTCGTGAGGGATATTTTAATGTCTTTTGTATGTCTTAGTATTGTACAAGAAATCTCATAAAGTTATAGGGACCAAAACTAAAACTGAGAAAAAATCCCTTCAAGTTTTCATGTTTTCAGTTTGTAAATCATCATTATTGTGGGTTAAAATTAAAGTGACGGGGCACCTGGGTGGCTCAGTCGGTTAAATGTCTGCCTTCGGCTCGGGTCATGATCCCAGGGTCCTGGGATCAAGCCCTGCATCGGGCTCCCTGCTCTGTGGGAAGCCCGCTTCTCCCTCTCCCACTCCCCCTGCTTGTGTTCCCTCTCTTGCTGTCTCTCTCTCTGTCAAATAAATGAATGAAATCTAAAACAAACAAATAAATAAACAAAATAAAAATAAAGTGACTTGTTAGTAATTTCAAGACAATGGAATTACTGATCTTTACCTCTTTCCATGGCCTTGCCACAGATCTAAATAAAGATTGGAATATAAAAAAAAAAACACAAGCAATTATATAATGTATGTCATATAATGCAATGTAGTGATAAATGTCATAAAAAATTTTAAAAAGATAGAAAAAGTATATATTGCCCAGAAAAACAAGTAAATAAGCAGAACACTCTATTACAGTCTTATTTGTGTTCAAAGTAAAGGGAATATACATATGTAATTACATATATGCATATATGCCTGAGATTTTTGGGGGGAGATGCATAAGACACTGTTGATAGTGGATACTTCTGGAGATAGGCCAAGGGGCTAAATTAAGACAGAAAAATATTAAAATATTAATGTTATTAAATTATAACATTCTTTGGCATAAATTGTGTGCATATAACTTTTTATCATGTGGACATATTATTTTACAAATAATAAGACAAGACAGAAGAGAGGAGGTCAGAAACTTGGGTGGCATACAAGCTACAATCAATAGAATGGTCTTCACGGGTTTGAATATTTATCTGGATTGCTAGCTCAAATGACACCAGCAACCTTCCAATAATATAAATTTGTGAATCAAGCTGGCAAAAAAAATGTATGAGGAATTATAGAGCATGTGGTGATCTGAAGAATGCATGATTTAACTACAGACATTAAAATTTTTTTCAAACAAATTTAAAAGTGTGGAAAGAGATAAAAATTTTCAATTCTCTGTCATCTTACTAGAATTGTCAGTAGTACTTGGCATCCTTGCCCACCAAGGTCCACCCAACAGATCTTTGTAAGGTGAACTTGCCAACATGTAAATTACATTAAATTTTTCACTGCTTAAAGAAAAAAACTATTTGACAGTCTTTTATTACAAACACAATAAAATGCCAGATTGTTACATTGGTTTACAAAATCCTCTTTATAAACTTTTGGCAACTCAGTTGAATTGATACAAAAGTCATTCCATTTAGAACAACTGATATCCCTAAAATATAACTACTTTGAAGTTTTTCTTGACTTAGATGGGAACTACAAATTGAAGACATGAAGGCTCATGTCCATTAATATTCCCATGTGTCACCAAGTACCACTGAAATAAGCATTTTTTAAATGAAGGACAAAAACGCACTTTCCTGTGCCAAGCAATTTTTCTGTGTTTCTTTGCACCTTTACCTGAAACTTCTTTAGATATATGCACATTTATCATTCTATCTGAATGACATTTAATATATTAAGGAAAAAAGCTAAAAAAAAATCACATTTAAGATCCAAATCAAATTGTAGCAATTCATTAACTTTATGAAACTAACAAGGTTATATATAGCTCTTCATAAAGTAGCTGATTTTGTATTATAAATTACTTGTATGTTAAATAGATGTGGATTTTTTTTTGCCTCGTTTATTTCTGGAAAGTTGTTTTAAGAGAAATATGGCTATAATATTCCAGGTTTCCTAAGCATTTGTAGAGTGAATTTAAATCCATCTTAGGAAGGGAAAAAAGATATAATTGCAATTCATTAATAAATAAAATCAAACTTCAAATTTCTACATAAATCACTAATATATGCCAAAACTAGAGTATTGGTTGTTGGAATGGAAAGATGTAGTGTTTCTGTGACAGAAATATAAAAAATTAATAAGTAATGAGAACTAATCTTTGTTGAGACATATATTTGTTTCCTGTTTTCATTACAATTATAAATGTTATTATGATATTGGGTAAGGGAATATCCAAGGAATTTGCATAATTCTGATAATCCTCAGAACAAGCTTATGATACAGGTACTATTATCTTTATTTCACAAATAAGGAAGTTCTCAGGAAACTGTGTCCATAATTTGCCAAAAACTGCCTGCCAACAAATGACAGAAATTGAACTCACTCTCAGATTGTCAAAATCTAACATCCATGCTACTATGGAACAGAGTGAACAAGGGTAAGTAGTGAGAGAAAGTGAGTGAAATATTCTTTTTAGATTTGAAACCTAGGAGATTAAAATATGGAGCTGTCATTAGTAGAAATAAGATTATTTAGAAGAAGAGAGGTTTGGATTTGAGTTTGGGGAAATGTTAATTCCATTATCAACATGCTGATTGTGGTGAACTTCTGTTTAAGATATAGTTAATATAGTTGATATAGTTTAAGATATTTTCAAGCAGTTGGAAATGTAAGAGTACTGATTTAGAATATCATTCTGTGGGGAGAGGTGTGGTTTATTTTTAAGAACTGACATCTTCCAAATATCTTCCAAATAACAAAGCTCTTCTTTTTGGTTTATTTGTATGGACATACCTAGATTTACTACAAAATTGCTGGTCACTGAAGGAGTTATATTCAGATTTCTGGTTTCTGGGAGATAGATACTTAAAGTTGAACATTAACTTAATATGAATGTTGAGGGAAAAAAAAATAACAGGCTGACATAGGACTTTCCATGGTACTGTGAGAAAGACAGGATTTACTTACCTAAAGACATGTAGGATGTGACTTGATTGGTGGTTAAAATGAATCCTTGATGTACCAATGTGTTTTGTAAGATTTAATGTGTGAGGTGCCTAAAAGTATGATTTTCTCAATTTGTTCTTTGTTTGCATTCAAATATATTATTTAGAAATATTGTCCAGAATAGTTATTTTATTTTTATTTTTTTAAGATTTTTTTAAATTTATTCATTTGAGACACAGAGATACAGAGAGGGAGAGAGAGAGCATGAACAGGGAGAGAGGCAGAGGGAGAAGGAGAAGCAGGCTCCCCGCTGAGCCAGGAGCTGGACATGGGTTTCCATCCCACGACCCTGGGATCATGACCCGAGCCGAAGGCAGACGCTTTACCATCTGAGCCACCCAGGCGCCCCCAGAATAGTTATTTTAAACAAAAGAGCACGGATGGATCTGAAGGGTCCTTATCACCAAGATGTAATACACAAAGTGCTGTTTCTGCATGAAAATTATTCTGAGGACAGTTAGATTCGTAAATGTGTCCATGACCTAAACAGTGAAGAATCAGAGACACAGAGAAAAGTTTACTTTGGTGAGATATTTTATATCCCTAACCCAGTAGTCTCAACCAGGGGAGATTATGTCCTCCAGGGGATATTTGGCAGGTGTTTGCAGACACCCCTCAACTGTCAGGACATTAAGAAGGGAAGAGGAATTCCACTGGCATTTAGTGAGTGGAGGCCAGGGAGGTTGGCTAAACATCCTACAGTGCACAGGATAGTCTCCAATAACAGAGTTATCCAGTCTCAAACGTCAAAAGTGCTGAGGATGTGGATTTTTTTGCTTCATCCCATGCGAGGTCCTAGGATAATATAAAAGAGATGGACTCCAATATTTTGTCGTGTAACATATGCGCCAGTTGTAGGAAACAATTATTTTAACTAGATCATTTGTAGTTATACTTTCATGTGTGAGTTGTATTATAAGCCATAAATGAGAAATATCACTTTACCTCTTAAAGGGAGAAACATCCTCTCCCTTTAAAAAACATACACACGAAGATATTTGAGAGGATCTTTTTGAATCTGTTTAAAATATATGGAAATTAAACTTCCATGTGCTTTGCTTCATCAGTAAAACTATAAAACCCATTAATAAAAAACTACAGAAACTTAGGTCTATAAATCAGGAAGTTTATCAAGTGTAGCTACTATTGCATGTCTGTAAGTATCTGAATTAACTAAAAATTAAAGATGGGGGAAGGAACTCCAGCTTTTCATAAATTATTCATTTCTTTTTCCAGTCTTCATATTAGGATCACTTAGAGTTTCACCTGATGTATAAGTTCTATTTCCTTCTATACTACCCTATACTCTGGTTTCTCTTCAGATCATGTAAATCTTTTACCCTTTTACTATTCTACCCTAGTTAAGTAATATAATTGAAAAATAATGATTTTTCCTTGTTTTTATGTTCCTGTTCACACAAAAACCTGTCCTAAAATTTTATCATTATATTTTTAATAAATTCATTTATTTTTATATGTTTAAATATCTCAACTTAATTATGCTTACATTTATTTGAAAACTTTAAAAATATTAACATTTCTATCAAACTGATCTTTTTGTAAGATAAACTCAAATTTTAAAATAATATTCTACAGATTACTTTCAGGTATTCAAAGATATCAACTATATTGGCGATATCACATACATTACTTCTTGTCACATATCTATGAGATTTTAAGCCTCCCATGCCAGCCTTGTTTCTCATTATTATGACAACAGAAACATGACTGTACTTGAAAGATAAACATGCCTAGTATAATAACACTCCAGCTACACTGAGGACATTTTTATTCAGGAAGGGCCACCTCATAGAGTTAAATTTTGCCCACATAATGGGTTTTAAATTGCTCCTTTTTTTTTTTTCTCTTTTCCTACCTTGACCACACATTTGCACAGCACACAGAGCAGACAGAAGAATCTAGAGATGTCATTTTCAGATCTGGGTTTCGGTGTGAGCCCACACCCTTCTGAAATTTAAATGGCTTCATGATCCTTCACATTAATAGGTCTCAGTTTCCCCTTGTGAAAATTACTGGTTTATATTTGATAAACTCTAAGGATCTTTCTTGCTATAAAATTCTGTGTTTCCTTAAGAGAAGACTGAGGGGTGACCTCACAATTATTTTTGATGAAAGTTACTATTATTTTTGCAGGTTGGATTTACATAATGCATACAAGTTTAATGCAGAGCAACTTTACTTGACAATAGAAAACAAAATCATATAAACAAATTTTATTTTATTTTATTTTATTTTATTTTATTTTATTTTATTATTTATGGAGATAGAAGTTTATTGAATATACTGCAAGGGAGCGGCTGTCTGACCATATAAACAAATTTTAAATTAAACAGAAGAGAAATAATTTCAATTTCACTATTGGCATGGGCTACAGAGAAAAACATTTTGGAGTTGTCAAAATGGATAAGAGCTTATGCTTTGAAATCAAACAAATCTGAAATGGAATCAGTCCTCTGTCATTAATTAACTGTGTATCTTTGAGAAGTCCTTTACCTTTGTGAGTGCCCATGTCCTCATCTAAAATACGTGTTTAAGAGTACCTACTTTGCAAGATCAAATATGGTTAGTGCCTGGTATATAATATAAGCATAGTGAATAACACTTACAAATATTATAACCCTCTCTATAATTAAGACAGTAATCAACACATTTACGTCCTCATTAATATAGATATTTTAATGCCTACATGTAAGACTTTATAAAGGAAGCTCTGCAGCTTATTTTCAGTGTACCAGGAACTATTATTCAAATTTGAAATATTACATTTTAAAAGTTACATTTGAATTTGCATGTAAATGTAATTTTGTAATTCAATATAAGTAGGCTAATATTGCTATTAAAAATTAAAATGTAGGGCACTGGGTGGCATACTACAAAGAATACAGCCAAGACTGACTCTAGCTGTGGGGCCTTGAACAACAGGTTTCAGCTGTATATATTTCAATAAAAGTTGGTTTAGACTGGTTATCTAAACAAGCCACTTTCTGTTTTAATTCCATCATACCTAGTCTTCTTACTGTTTGAGAAATAGTGTCAGTTTACCAAAATCTATATGGAAATATTTCCTTAACAAGAAGAAATAATTTAAGGCACATAAGCATGGGCAAGTTATGAGCAAATAGCCCTCAAGATTTGCTTTACTTTTCTTTCTAGTTTTCCAAACAAAAGGCCTCCAGATGATTGATAAGCTACTTCCTGTCAAGTGCAACAGCAAATCTTTCTGAGAGACTGTCAGTGGGTTTGATTCTTGAATCTCTCTTTAAATAGACTCCATAGGGCAGCCTACACAAAGAGCACAATGGCAGGGAAGACATTTAGAGTCAAGTTGGAAAGCCTTGCATCTTTTAGAAGTAGTAGCTTTTTTTTAAAGTATAAAATTAATAATATCTCAAAAAGGAGATTTCCACAACCAAATTGAGAAACTCAGTCTGGCATTATCAGTTTGTCAGGTCATAAGAGGTCGAGGAGGGCACCACTGCATGTGCTATGAAGAGTTTGAAATATTTTCTTTCTTAAAAAATGTATACAATATTCTCTTAACCTGACCTAACCCCTGATACTCAGTTAAAAGCTGAAAGGCACTTCTTTTCAGGTAAAAATTTCCATTAAAATAAACCGAGGTCACATCATGCACTAGTCTGATTGACAGGAAAAAGGCCTAGTAAGAACTTTATAGAGGTGAAAAAAATATGCAGTGGTTATTAAATAAATGCTAAAGCAAATCTATTTATGTCAACTTTAATATTTGTACTGTATAACATTTTCCACCATTAATATAATTCTCTCCCTGAAAACCAGAGGTCTGGATATATGTAGTCTTTGTGTTTCCTGATAGTTTTTGGTGTTGAGAAAATGACAATAATGTCCAATAATGTATGATAAAATTAGATGCACACATATTCTATATACTTTTCAGTAACTGTTCTTAGTGTTCACCTAAATGTTTATATTAAGTGCAGAGTTGGAGGATTATAATATTTTTCAGGAACTTTATAAAACAAATGAATTGAAACAAACCCCAAACAGGTAAATTTTATACTAGTTTACCAATTACTGTTTTTTACTTATCCTTTACTAAACACAATTAAATATTAGCTATCAATCTGTCAATTTCCACCAAAAAAAATCCTGCTGGAATTTTTATTGGGATTTTGCTGAATATTAGATAAATTTTAATGTAATTAGTATATTGTCTATTTTGAGGCTTCTAATCCAGAATTAGAGTATATTTCTTAATTCATTTAAATATTCAAATTTCCCTGTCAGTCTTCTCTAGTTTTAATGGTTCTGTCTTATATATCTTTTACTAAATTTATTCCTAAGTATATAGTGATTTGGGGCACTATTATAAATACATTCTTTTTTTTATTTTTTCTCTCAAGTTTTTATTTAAAGTCCAGTTAGTTAACATACAGTGTAATATTAATTTCAGGTGTAGAATTTAGTGATTCCTCACTTACATACAACATCCAGTGGTCAGCACAAGTGCCCACCCAAAGGATAGAAAAATACTGATTTGAAGGGATACATGAACCGCGATGTTTATCAACAATAGTCAAACTATGGAAAGAGCCCAAATGCCCATCAACTGATGAATGGATAAAGAAGATGCAGTATGTATATACAATGTAATATTACTCAGCCATCAAAAAAATGAAATCTTGCCATTTGCAACAACATGGATGGAACTAGAGGATATTATACTAAGTGAAAAGAGTCAAAGAAAGACAAATACTATATGATTTCACTTATATGTGGAATTTAAGTAAATACAATCTCTTAAGTGTTTTTTTTTTTTGTATAATAACCTTCTGCCCTGTGATCTTGCTAAATTCACTTATTTTTTTTTCCTAGTAGTCATTTGTGGATTCACCAGGATTCTCCTGTTAAATAATCATGTCATCTAAATAGGGACACAGTTTTTCCATTAACATGACATTTCTTTTTCTTCCCTCACTGCTATGGCTAGGGGTCTTCAACACAGAGTTTAATAGAAGTGGTGAAAGGGGACATCGTTGTTTAATTTCTTATCTTAGGGGAAAGCACTCACTATTTCACTATTAAGTATGATGCTAGCTGCAGGAATTTTGGTTTTTGAAGATGCCCTTTATCAAACTGAGGAAGTTCTATTTCTAGTTTGATGAGTATTTTTATCATGAACAAATATTTGTCTTTGTAATTTTTCTGTATCTCTTAAAGTGATGAAATTATTTTTCTCCCTTGTTCTCGTAATGTGGTTTTTTTTTTTAAAGATTTTATTTATTTATTTATTTGAGAGAGAGAGAGAGAGAGAAACAGCATGAGAGGGGAGAAGGTGAGAGGTAGAAGCAGGCTCCCCGCTGAGCCGGGAGCCTGATGTGGGACTCGATCCCAGGACTCCGGGATCATGACCTGAGCCGAAGGCAGTCGCTTAACCAACTGAGCCACCCAGGCGCCCTCGTAATGTGTTTTTGAATTACATGAATGAATTATTTTAATATTAAACAAAACTTGCATTCTGGAGATAAACCTTATTTAGCCATGATATATTATCTTTTTGTATGTTGCTGGAATAGATGTGCTAATATTTTGTTTAGGATTTTGCATCTAAATTCATAAGGGATATTGATCTGTAGTTTTCTTATAATATCATTGTGAGGTGTTGGCATCAGAGTAATGCTGGCCTCATAAAATGAGTATAAAAAGTGTTCCTTCCCCTTCTATTTTCTGAAAGTGTTTGTAATTGCTATCATTTCTTTCTTTAATGTTGGTTTGGATTCAAAAATGAAACCATCAGAGCCTGGAGTTTTCTTTTGAGGAAACTCTTACCTATAAATTCAGTTCTTTAATATATAGATATGGCACTATTCAGGTTGTCTATATATTCTTGACTGAGTTTGTTAACTTGAATCTCTCAAGGAATCTGTGTATTTCATCTAAGTTTTAGAATTTGTTTGCATAAAGTTGTTCATGATGCTCTCTTATTATCTTTTTAATGTCCACAGGATCTGTGGTGATACCCATTTTTCGATTTATGATACTGGTGATTTGCATTCAATCTTTTTAAATTCTTGATCAGTGTAGCTAAAGGTTCTGGATTTTGTTACTCTTTTCCAAGATCCAGATTTTGGCTTTATTATCTCCACTATTTAATCTGTTTTATTATCTTTGGTTGCTGCACTTAACTTTACTATTTTTTTCTAATTGTTTTGGGCTTTTTCTTATTTTTCTGTCTTCTTGAGATGGAATCTTAGATCAAGGAATTTAAGGAAATTTTAGTTAAATTCTTTACTCATTTCTTTACTAAAAAGTGTGTGTGTGGCTATCAAATTTCCTCTAAGCACTGTTGTGTGTGTGTGTGTGTGTGTGTGTGTGTGTGTGTGTGTGTGTGTGGCTTACCTACCTGTGCTCTCATTATTGATTTCTAAATTAATTCTGTTGTGGTTAGAGAATATATTCAGTATGATTTCAATATATTTAATTTTTATGAGGCTTGTTTTATGACTTACCATATAGTTTACCTTTGTGAATTTATCATGCACTTGAAAAAAATGTGTATCCTGCAGTAGTCTGATGTAGTGTTCTATAGATATAAATTAGGTCACAGTGGTTTAGAGTATTCCTCCAAATATCCATGATTTAACTAAATTTTGGCTAGTTATTCTGTTTATTTTTTTTAAGATTTTATTTATTTATTTGTCAGAGAGAGAGAGAGAGAGCGAGAGAGAGAGCACAAGCAGGGGGAGGGGCAGGCAGAGGGAGAAGCAGGCTTCCCAAGGAGCAGGGAGCCAAATGATGGAAATATGTCCACTGGATTAAATAATCTTTTTTTTTTAGATTTTATTTTTATTTATTTGACAGGGAGACAGCGAGGGAGGGAACACAAGCAGGGGGAGTGGGAGAGGGAGAAGCAGGCTTCCCGCTGAGCAGGCAGCCCGATGTGGGGCTCGATCCCAGGACCCTGGGATCATGACCTGAGCTGAAGGCAGATGCTTAACCAACTGAGCCACCCAGGCTTCCCCCTGTTTATGTTTCTGTATTGAGAAAAGGTGTTAAAATATCCTTCCATGAATCTAGAAGTATCTTTTTTTCCCTAATCCTCTCAACTTTTATTTTGATGCCCTGTAATTAGGCATATACATGTTAATAATTTTTATGTCTTCCTGATAAATTGACCATTTTATCTTTATAAAATGTCCTTTTTTAATTTCTAGAAAAAGCTGTGTCTCATATTTATCTAGTATAAATAGTACAGTTCCAGCCATCTTAGATTTACTCTTTGTATGATATATCTGTTCCTTTTTATTTATTTTTTAAAAATTTTTATTATTATGTTCAGTTAGCCAACATATGGTACATCATTAGTTTTTGATATAGTGTTCTGGTTTCTCTTCTTATCGAATAAATCTTTTGCATCTTTATTTATTTTAAATCTGTTTCTTTATATTTAAGGTACATTTCTTACAGACAGCACATAGCTGGGTCTTGCTTTTTATCTGATCTAATAGTATGTGCTTTTATTTGGATTATTTAATCCACTGGACATATTTCCATCATTTGGCTTATCTCAGGGTTGGCATCTGTTGATTGCTTTTTCCTTTGAAACTGGGCCTAAGTTTCCTGGCTCTTTGTGAGTCAAATAATTTTGGATTGTATCATGGCCATTGTGAATATCAAATTGTGGACATTCTGGATACTGTTATATTGCTCTAAAAAGTAGTGATGTGTTTTTTAATTTTAAAAGATTATACCCAAACTGAAAAGTGTCCTGACTAAAGGGTTAAGTGGCTTAGACTTCAATTTTATTCTTTTAGCCTCAGCTGTAACCTGTTTCCTGTTTGCCCTACACATGCACGCTTTACAGGTTTGGGATGAGTTTAAGCACAAAATTTAAGATTTCCCTTTTCTGGATCTCTCCTTTGCAGGGCTCCCAGCTTGCTATCCTACCAGAAAAACTTCAGATTTGCTGTGAGAATTTTAGCTGCCCCTATGCTGTCATGACTGCTGTAAAAAAACAGGGAATTCACTCTGCGCTGTTTACTTGGTCCAAGTTTTGATTCCCCTTTATAAATATGTTTGTATTTGTGAAGTCCCCAGAGCTCCAGGTATTTTGGCTTATTTGCTTGCTTTTGTCTAAAGTTCTTAACTAGTATTTGAACTGGTATTCATATTAGGCCCTTACTCCTCCATAGTGGAAGCAGAAACCTTTAGTGGAAGCTTTAAAATAGATAATCATCTGTTTCTATAGAGGCAGACTGCATTTCCTTGGAATTTAGCAAAAGCATGAGCCTCAGCAAAGCGGATCCTTCAAAAATGTGCATAAAGAGTTCTGTCTCGGGTAAATTAACAGTAAGATGCCTATTTATGATCCAAGTAGATCCAAGTAATAGCTGAGGGAGTTAGACATCTGGAATCTGAGGAAGAGCTCCTGAGTTAGAAATACAGTTTTGGGAATCACTAGTGTATAGAATATATGGTAATTAAATTAATGATACTGGATAAAATGATGAAGGCGATAATTATAGATAGAAGTCTGAGGACTGAATCTTGGACTACTTCAGAGTTCAGGAGCCATAAAAATAAGGAGGAACCAGGAAAAGTGACTGAGAAGAGAAAAACTGCTGTGTAAGGTATTAGAAGAATCAAATAAATGTTCCCCAAAAATTGGGTGAAAAATGTCAAATGCTGCATGAATAAGATGAGGACTGAAAATTGGCCAGTGAAATTGGAATCACATATGTTACTGATGTTACTGATGTTACTTTTAAAAAAAGCAGTTTTATAAAATGGTTGAAATATTTTTAGTATATGTGCTGCCGAAGCGAGCACTAAAATGGTTGAAATAAACTCTTCACTGGATTCAAGTAAAAAATGGACAAGGAAAGGTGGAAAAGCTAGGATATATACAGGCTTTTTGATATTTTCTATAAAGGGGAATAGAGAAATGGGACAGTCAATGAAGGAGGAAAGCAGCAAATTAGGACAAATAATATAATCACTTTTAATGAGAAATATTACAAAATGTTTATTTGTTAATGGGAATAATCTAACCAAGAAGAAAAAATATTGAGGATGTTGGACATCAGTTTGCAAACATTTTCTCTAAATAACCAGATACTAAATATTTTAGACTTTCTGGGCCATATGATCTTTGTCACAGCTACTAAGCTCTGTCACTGTAGCACAAAAGCAGCCATAGATAACATGTAAGTGAACAGGCATAGCTGTATTCCAATAAAACTTTATTTACTAATAGATGAAAGGCAGGATTTGGATTGTGGGCCATAGTTACTGGCCCCAGATGTAGAAAAAAAAAAACCAGGATAATATAAACAATTAAGTTCTTGAGTAGGCAAGCCTTGATAGGATCCAGTTCATAAGTATATAGATTATCATTTGATAAAAACAGAAAATTCATCCAATTTAATCAAATGTAAAGAGGAATATGGGTTCTGATGAAAACAGAATGGAAGATCATGGTTGTAAAAGCATGTAGAACTTTTCTGATTGCTTGTATTTTCCCATGTTAAGGTAATATTAGGTCATCCACCTGACCTTATTTATCCAATCCATCTCTGGATTGAACATCTTCAGCTTTACCTCCCCCACTTCCATACACTGCTACCAGTAACATAATCACTACTTTCTCCTTAAAAATGTCTTTTCTCTACCTATAAAGCTGTTAATCATGAGTATGGCTTTATCAAAATGATAAATGAATGCCTTTTTCTCTACATCTAATTCTAATTTCCTTTGCATTAGTTTCAATATTAGGCAGGGAATAAATAGTGGCAAACAAGGCCACTGGCAAGTAGATCTGACTTATAACATCGTTAAAGGAAGTGCTTTTAAAAATTAATGCCTTTTTCTTCTACCTCAAAAATAAGTTCAGGATGGGGATAAGTGGCTTGTCTTGTGGCATGGTGATCGAATATGCATGTTTCTCGCTTGGGTCCTATGACCCCTGTCTGTAATTTTTTAACTGATATTAATTGATTTTTTCAGTACATGCTTCACACATTGCTAGTTATGCAGTTTATAATTTATGTATATGCTAATTTTAATTGATTAAGAGAATTTACAGGTGTGTACTTTGATATTGACACTTATTTGTATTTCAATTAAATGACAGTGACTTGGCCATTTCTGGCCTGGAAACCTATTATGTGCCTGAGTAGTCAAGGGGAAACATTGATGGTGATCCAGTGATGGTATTTAATGCAATAAAAATGTGAAAACTACACTTTTCAGTTTGTTACCTCCTAGAAAGCAAATCCACTTTATACCAGGGGAAAGAGAAGAAAATGTAAAATAATGCCTTTCCATGGGTTCTCCTATAACCCCAATTCTACTTTTTACTGATTAAATACTTAAAAAGATAGATTGGTCTAAGAAATCAAGCTGTTAGAATTATGTTGAACCCTTATTTGTACGAAACCAGATTCTAAATATATGCTAATCCATTGTTTTTTTTCCACTTGAGATTGTTCTAACAGTGTGCTTACCACTTCTTTTTCCTAGGTTTGTATAGCCTAAGAGGACAAAGAAGCCTGCTCAGCAATTCATTTCCTAGCCATTTTTTTTCAACTCCAAAGAACTGTTCTCTATGTATGCTTAGTTTAGTAGAGAAATATTTATTTCTATTGTATAAAATGACTGTATTTGAACATCACTAAGATTTAGAAAACATTTGATTTTGGTAACGGAGTACCTTTTTGACAGCCAACATCGTTACAGAAGGTGCCGTAAACTATGGAGATTGCAAAAGTAATAGCAGTGAGGATACAGATATTTGAAAAAATCATGTTTTCTGAGAGACCGAATATATTGACAAGTGATTTCCAACCTGCCCATCTTCCCTATTCCTCCAAATTTTGAAGGAATTGCAAATGTTGGTGCCCTGGATTCTATTGGGTTTGAGGCTGTATTACCTCAGTCTTACCAGTTAAAAGCCTTCAACTACCTTATAAAGCATGTTTAAAGTAGAAAAACATAGATAAAAAAAAAAAAAAACAAAGGCATATATTTCTGGGTACAGACAGAATTTTCTGAAAATATCTCCTCACCAGCATGCTGGGGACTTAAAATGTTTTTATCATGGCACCAATATTTTTTCCCCCTCCATAAGGTATGATGCTTCATAATTGCTAAGGAAAATAACATATATGGGAGGAAATGGGAGTCCTAAGTAACTAATATCAGATCTGTTCTTGGTGAAATATGGAAAAAGTAACAAAACATCAGGGTACATTAACTCAAAGGTTTAAGAGTACAAATGCAGACTCACAAGCTTGGGAAAGTTACTTAATGTCTCTGGTTTCTCATGTCTGAAGCAGAGACATCAATAATACCCACTCCATAAGGTTATAAGAAGGAGTTATGTTTTAGTATTTGTCAATAACTTAGAACACAGTGTCTGTTAAACAAAAAATAATAATGTGTGAGGGGAAGTTAGTGATACAGAAGGAAGTGGCAGAGGAAGAGAATTTGAGAGCATCACTGCCTCAAGCTATGTCATAAGAATAAAGAGAAGGAAACTCACAATTGTATTTTTGTTCCCAGGTTGTTTGTGCCTCACTAAAGTGAGAATAATCAGACTTTCTAAGGTGTCTAATGCTAGATTAATTATATCCCTTTCTCCAGGATGGATACAAATACTTTTGCTTTTCTATCACAGAACTTTTACTTTATTATTACTGAACATTTTTAAATCACATATTGCATCATCTTAAATGTTATGTTAAATGTGTTATGTTCCTTCTTTATTGGTAACAGATAAGCTTTAATGCCAATAACTCAGTTATTTCTTATCTTTATTAAGAAATCTGATTAGACTTGCACTAAAACAATTTATTTTATCCTGTTAGGAAGTTGCACTATTAGAGAGGTCCATTAACTCTTTCATGATGTAGAATCAGTGGGGAAATCTCTAATTGCTACAGGCACAGGTGAGTGCCATGAGTACCAAATTATGCATGGCAGTAGCAGTTTCCTAAAAGACCCGTGATTTCTTAGTGGTTAAAAGTTTTGATATGCCTCCAGTGCCTAAGTCATTAAGAGAGAATGATTCAGGCACAGGGAGAACCTAACCAAAATGTAAAACTGTGAGGTCATTACAAATAATAGTATACCCAATAAAAGTGCTTGAATAGTAGTGTCAGATGCAAACATTTTTCCCATTAATTCTGATGTCATGAAAGATACAAAGCAACTGAAAAGCACAAAGAGAAATCTTGTCATAAAAATGGGACAAGAATAATCAGAAATAAATCAAAAAATCTTTCCCTTATATATTAGCATCTTCCTCACATTTATAAAATCTCCACTTTGAAAGAATTTAAAATAACCATAGTCTCTATATTATTTACTTTCCGCCCCTTACTATAAGCTCCTTTGGGAAATGTGTCATTCAGTTTTTAAAGTGGGGGAGACTGAGACTAGATATATTTCTGTGGCTGTGGGACTTGTGATATCCAATTATGTTATTTTTCTTAGACTGCATTTATTCTTATAAAAATGTAAATAATTTTTTATTTCCTTAAAACAACTATTTCTAAATATCCATGTTCTCCTTTTAGTGTCTATTGAAATGTGATTTTTTAAAATAGTTTCAGTCATAGCATACCAACCATGTATGATTCAAAATACATTTTCAATTCCATCCTTTTCATGAGAGCATAATATTTCATTCAATTGAAATGTCATAACTTCATCATTTCTCTATTATGAAATAGTCTATTTTTGGTCTCATAAATAATGTTGTAATTAACATCTTCTTTTTCTCGGGCTTCACTGGGGAAAGTTACATACAATAAAACCAATCTATATTAAGTGTACAGTTTGATAAATTTTGGCAATTGTATGTATTTGTGTAGCCATCTCCGTGAACATGATATAGAACTTCTAAATCAACCCCCCAAATTCCCTAGTGACTCTGTATTTATTCCCCTCATCCTTTGTCCCAAGCAACCACAGCTTTGCTTTATGTCACCATAACTTAACCTTCTCTAAAATTTTATACAAACAGGATCATATATTATGTAGTCTTCTGTGTTTCACTTTCTAACTTAGCATCATGTTTTTGAGATTCATCTATGTTATTGTGTATATCAGTATTTTTTTTCCTTTTTATTACTGAGTAGTATTCCATAATATGGGTATACCACAATTTGTTTATTCATTCACCAGTTATGTGACACTTGGGTTTTTCTCCCAATTTGGGGCTAACATAAATAATGCTACTTTGGAAATGTGTATATATCTCTGTGGTAGTTAATTTTATGTGTCACCTTGACTGGGCCATGGGGTGGCCAGATATTTGGTGAAACATTATCCTGGGTGTGTCTGTGAAGGTAGTTTTAGATGAGATTAACATTTGAATCAGTAGACTGAGTAAGGCAGTTTGGCCTCCCTAATGTGGGTGGCCCTCATGCAATCATTTGAAGGCCTAATATTACAAAAAGGCTGACCCTTTTTCAAATAAGAGGGAACTCTGCCTGCTTGGCTGGTTGAGCTGGAACATAGACTTTTTCCAGCCTTCAGATTCAGACTGAAACATCAGCTTTTCTTGGGTCTCAAGCCTGCCAACTTTCCTACTGAAACACACACCATCGGCTTTCCTGGGTGTCTAGCTTGCTGACTGAAGATCTGGGAGGTTTTCAGCCTCTATAATCATATGAGCCAATTCCTTATAATATTTTTATACACACACACACCCCCTAATGGGTCAGTTCCTCTGGAGAACCCTGATTAATACAAAGTCTTTGTATGGACCTATTTTTAAAATTTATCTGGGGTAAATACTTAGATGTGGAATTGCTGGGTCATGAGATAAGTACATGTTTAATGCTGATGTTTAAGTGACAAAATGCGTTTTTCAAAATGGCTGCACCATTTTGCACCTCCACCAGCAATGTATAAGAAATGCAGTTGCTTCATATCTTTGTCAAAACTTAGTATTTCAGGGTTGTTTTTTTTTTAGGTTTTATCAATTCTAGTGTGTGTATGATTGTGGTTTTAATTTGAATTTCTCTGATGACTAGTGATGTTGAGCATCTTTTCATGTGATTATTGTCTATACATATATCTTCTTCAGTTAAATATCTCTTTAAATCTTTTGCCCAGCTAAAAAAATTGATTTGTTTTCTTAATATTCAGTTAAACTTGTTATTTATATTTTCTAGATACATGACCTTTGTCAAATGGAAGACTTGCAAATATCTTCTCCCATTTTGTGGCTGGCAATTTCATTTTCTTAACCATGTCTATCAAAGAACAAGAGTACATTTTGTCTTTTATTTTCTTTTATGGATAATGCTTTTTTGTCCTGTTTTAGAAACTGTCAAAGCCAATATGACAAAAGTTCTATTCTAGGTTTTCTTCAAGTAGTTTTATATCTTTATCTAATAGTTAGGTCTATAATTCTCTTGATGCTAAATTTTGTGAGTTGATATAAATCAATATAAATTTGATTTAAAGAGTCAGTTATAATTTTTTTTACCATACAGTTGACCAATCTACTATTGTAGATTCTTTTTATTTTCATATAGTTGTTGTAATCAACCTAGCAACTTGAATAGGATTTTATTGAATCTATAGATCAAACTCAGCAGATCAATTAAACTCAGCAATGAATGTTTTGTAATTTTTTGGTATTCAGACCTTGCATATCTTTATTAAATATATTTCTAAATAGTTTACATTTTTACATGATTTAAAATGGAGTTTAAATATTATTTCTTAAATATGCATTTTCATTTCATAGAAATAAAATTAAATTTTGTGTACTAGCCTTGTAAACTGCAACTTTGCTAAATGTATTCATTAATTAAAGTAACTTTTTTTTAGTTTTCCACACACATAATCAGATCATCTGCAAATACAGTTTTACTTATTTATTTCCCAGGAAAGTTAAGCCTTTTATTTTTCATCCAATCATTCAGCTTCATGTTTTTGCACTGTCTGGATCTTCCAGTATAATGTTGAACATAATGGTGATAAATATTATAAAAAAATAATACTATTGAACAATTTGGACATGAGAGGAGAGGAAAAAGAAGGAGAATTTAAAAGCTAATTAATTTCACTCTTGCTCATAATGAGGTACCAACAGATAACATTTAAAGAAAAAAAAACTAAGGATATTATATAAATATATACATTTAATGATAACCACTAGAACAAAGATTTTTTTTTTAATTCCAAATACTAAGAGGGACTGCAAAACACTAAACATATGTAAATATATACAAGAAGGTATACCTCATCTATTTTTTTTAAGTTGCAGATTTAATTACAGAGCAAAAAATCAGTAAAAGAAACCATTAGCATCCTTAGTAAAGACAAAATAAAGATTAAAACACAAAATAAGAGGTAATATGGATAAATAATCAAAGTCACTAAGGGAATTTTAAAAGTCGTTTACAAACTACTTTAGGTAGTGCTATGCAAAAAAGAAAAAAATCTAAATGAGATAGATAATTATCTAGAAAAATAAAATCTACCAGAAGCATTACCAGAAGAGAAAGTGGAAAAGATAAATTTCCCTAGAGAACTAGATATTTGTAAATGATATAATACCTTTCTCTGCAAATACCACTAAGCTCAAATAGTTTAACATGAAATTCTACCAAATCCATAAAGAACATATCATTCCGATGGTAATTCACCTATTCAAGAGTACATAAAAGAAGGAATTCTTTAAAATAATTTTCATAAAGTGTAAGTAATATTTTATCCATAAGTAGAAAAAAAGGACAAAAAATGAAAACTATGGAGTAAATTCTCATTTATCTCTCACTAATGCATCTCAATGATGCAACTCAATTCAAATCATATGATTGATTTCTAAAAACGTTGAAAGGGCATTTTGACTTGATTTAAACCTATTTCTTTTAAAGCAAAACAAAAACACCTTGATAAAATAGGATTCAACAGATATTTCATTAAAATGAACACACAGATATAAATATATTATCTTTTTGCACCATCTGGGTCCTCCAGTATAATGTTGAATATATATAACATTTTATATATATAATATTTTATTTAATTATGATACATTTCAGTTAAAATCAGGAAGAGAAGAAAATGCTCACCACCACCACTGCTATTTAACATTATATAAGATGCTTCAGCCAGTGAGATTAACAAGAGAAAGAAATTAGAGGTATGTCTATGTAAAATGAAAATATAAATGTATTTCAGATGACAGAAGGTAAGAAAGTGTTCCTGCAGTTCCAGGAGAATGACGTGAAAATCTACTAGAAACAATAAGTTATTGGGATATAAAATTAGTATTGAGAAATCAATAGACACATTCTGCACAAACAAAACCCATTTAATTTTAAGAAGATCCTGTTCTTTAAAGGAGCAACAAAAAAGAGAATATATCTAGAAATAAATCTGAAATGAAACCTGTAAGTTTTCTGAAGGACCTACATAGAGTTGAACAAATAGAAAAAACTACACTATGCTTTAGCTGGGGAGATTCAATAATAAAAAGATGTCTATTCCTCCTAAAGTAAATGTATATATTATAAAATCTATAAATAGCAAATTAATCCCTAGTATTAACAGTATGGTTGTTGCTGTTATTGTTTTGTTCTCTAAAGTTAAGCAAATATTGATGAAAGAATTCAATAGAAAAATTAGCAGGGAATATGAACCTGCAATTCTCAGAAAGACAAATACAAATGGTCTTTTTTTTTTTTTTTTTTTTTTTACAGGAGGTTGAGGGTAGGAACAGAGGGAGAGGAAGAGAGAGAATCTTAAGCAGGCTCCATGCCCAGCACGGAGCCCAAGACGGAACTTGATCTCACGACCCTGAGATCATGACCTGAGATGAAATCAAGAGTCGGACGCTTAACTCACTGAGCCACCGTGGTGCCCCACAAATGGTCTTTAAAGACAGAAAATAATTTTCTGATTTTTCACTTATAATAAGAGAAATGGAAACACACTACAGAGATGCCTTTTCTCACCTATCATGCTCTAAATTTTTTTTAAAAAGGCATAGTTGATTAGGCTATAAAACAGCATTCCCATATATTGTTAGTGAGAATGATAAATGGTATAATTCTTATTCAGGGAAATCTGCCATTATACACCAAAATACAAATACAATTATCCTTTGACCCATGATACCCACTTCGTTTATCTGTCCTATAAAAATGCATTCTGCGTGCATTCTAAATGATATATGAATGAGGCTACTCATCAAGGCAGTGTAATAGTAAACAACTGGAAACAAACCATGTGTATATCAATAGAAAATTGATTAAATAACTCAGGCTACATCTACACAATAGAATATTATGCATTTGTGAAAAGAATGAGTATAGTCTTTATGTACCAAAATAGAGTGATCGCCAATAAAATTTTATTTTTTCCCAATTAAATTTTAAAGTAAAAAAGAGATGAAATACTATATATGCTACCCATTTTCTAAGAAATAAGGCTAGTGAATATATTTTCATATTTGTATATATTTGCATAAAATACTGAGGAGATAAGAAAAAATCTAATAAAAATATTTGTCAGTACAGTGGAGTAGAATGGGTTGGAGACTGGGATGGTAAGAAGACTTCTGAGCATGTATTTTATATTATTTTGATTTTTGAAACATGTACATGCATTACATAGTCAAAAATTTTAAGTGGTAAAAAATAATCAATAGGTGTATATCCCTGCTATCTACATTTGAAGTACATTTTAAATAATAGTTTACATGGATTTTTCTACTTGATTTTAAGTCTTATCGTTACATGTGGAAAGAAGTTACTGATAAATTTGATATTAGAGGATTTACATATCTCCCAAATATAAGACGAGAGTGTTCTATTAATGATCGTGTCTACCTTTTTGTGAGGAACAATGTCCCTTGTATACCTCGCTGGGATAAACTATTGGGAAACTGAGTTTGTAACAGGTTGGAATATAGAAATTGTTTAATTTTCTGCTAGGAAAAACAAGGAAAAAAAGTTTTTACTCCAGCTTTAATTGCAGTATAGTTGAGTAGGTTACCTGCCTACTAACTGCAAGAATGTATTAAGTTAATCAGGAAACAGAAAAGCAGGTTATAAAAATTCATTTCATCAGTTCATTTTTAAAAAACAGAATATGTAAGCATGTTTAATTCTTCACAGCAGAAGAATGGATTCTCTAAATAACAGAACTATATTCACATTTATTAACAACATGATAGATTGTTGCCTAATTTTAACTAAATACAGTTGATCTGCTTGTATATTCTAGGTATATTTTTATTTTAAATTAACCCATCTCACATATACTATAAAATGGGAGAAAACAAGTAATGGTTTAGCCAAAAGGAACCATCTTAGAAATAAGCGTATATACTCTGTTTCTGAGAAAATGGAGTAACACCTTGTATATTTAAACATATTTAACACTAAGTAACTATTAAGGGAAACAAAATATTAATGTCCTTTAGGATTCAAACCAAATACTGCATTCAGATTCCATGTTTGAAACTCCATATGTACAATGGAATATTACTCAGCCATCAGAAAGGATGATTACCCAACTTTTGCATCAACATGGATGGAACTGGAGAGGATTATGCTAAGTGAAATAAGTCAAGCAGAGAAAGTCAATTATCATATGGTTTCACTTATTTGTGGAACATAAGGAATAGCGTGGAGGACATTAGGGGAAGGAAGGGAAAAATGAAGGGGGCGGATAAGAAGGGGAGACAAACCATGAGAGACTATGGACTCTGGGAAAGAAACTGAGGGTTTTAGAGGGGAGGGGGGTAGGGGGATGGGTATTAAGCCCAGTGATGGGTATTAAGGAGGGCATGTATCACATGGAGCACTGGGTGTTATACACAAACAATGAATCATGGAACACTACATCAAACTAATGAAGTACTGTAGGGGTGACTAACATAACATAATAAAAAAATTAAAAAAAGAAACTCCATATTTTTAAAAATAAGAAACATGATAATAAGTTGTACCACATGCGAACTGAAGGACAGAAAGACCCCATCCATAAGGACAAACTGCATGGATCAAGTCAGAATCTTTAGCTGCATCTTTCAATAGCCCTGTAAGATTTATCCTATGACAGTTAAATTTGTAATATGTAGGGAAATGCAATCAAATACTAATCTCATTTTTTATGGTGCCAATTAAACCGTTTTATTTAAGACATTGCATTTTCCACTTAACAATACAGTGCTTATAAAGTGCAATGTTCATTTCCTTTCCCTGTGCACGTATTTCATATTCAAGTATCAAGAATGCCCAGTTTATTTACTATAGCAGCTCAACATTAAAACTGCCATGGAATTTGCTACAAATCTGGGTCCTTCGAATATTTTGTGGAATAATGCTAGACCTATTCTCAGGTTGGCTTAATCAACCTCTTCGATGGTGGGTCCAGAGGAGGCACCACCAGATGGAGGAGCTCCACCACCAGGGAAGCCTCCAGGCATTCCTCCTGGCATGCCCCTGCACTCTGGTAGAGTTTGGTAATGATAGGATTGCAGACTTTCTCCAGCTCTTTCTGCTGGTGTTCAAATTCTTCCTTCTCTGCAGTCTGGTTCTTATCAAGCCAATTGATGATTTCATTGCACTTGTCAAGAATCTTCTGTTTGTCCTCATCAATGATCTTGCCCTGAAGTTTTTCATCTTCAACAGTTGCTTTCATGTTGAATGCATAAGACTCAAGTGAATTCTTGGAAGACACCTTGTCCCGCTGTTTCTCATCTTCAGCTTTGTACTTCTCAGCTTCCTGGACCATGAGCTCAATGTCTTCCTTGCTCAAGCGGCCCTTGTCATTAGTGATGGGGATCTTGTTCTCTTTCCCTGTGCTCTTATCCACAGCAGAGACGTTGAGGATACCGTTAGCATCAATATCAAAAGTGACTTCAATCTGAGGAACGCCACGAGGGGCAGGAGGGATGCCTGTGAGTTCGAACTTGCCAAGTAGGTGGTTATCCTTGGTCATGGCACGCTCCCCTTCATACACCTGAATGAGCACACCAGGCTGGTTGTCAGAGTAGGTAGTGAAGGTCTGTGTCTGTTTGGTAGGAATGGTAGTATTACGCTTGATAAGAACAGTCATGACTCCTCCAGCAGTTTCAATGCCAAGAGAAAGTGGAGTGACATCCAACAGCAGCAAATCTTGAACATTTTCAGATTTGTCTCCCGAAAGGATGGCTGCCTGGACAGCTGCACCGTAAGCAACAGCCTCATCAGGGTTGATACTCTTATTCAGTTCTTTCCCGTTGAAGAAATTTTGTAGAAGCTTCTGAATCTTGGGGATACGGGTAGAACCACCCACCAGCACAATATCGTGGATTTGAGACTTGTCTAGTTTGGCATCCCGAAGGGCTTTCTCTACAGGGTCCAGGGTGCCACGGAACAGATCAGCATTTAATTCTTCAAACTGGGCACGAGTAATAGAGGTATAGAAGTCGATTCCTCCATACAGAGAATCAATCTCAATACTGGCCTGCGTGCTGGAAGAAAGCATGCGCTTAGCACGTTCACAAGCAGTACGGAGACGACGAACTGCCCTCTTGTTTTCACTGATGTCTTTCTTATGTTTGCACTTGAACTCTGCAATAAAATGGTTGACCATCTTGTTGTCAAAGTCTTCTCCACCTAAGTGGGTGTCTCCAGCTGTGGATTTGACCTCAAAGATCCCATCTTCAATAGTAAGGATTGACACATCAAAAGTGCCACCTCCCAAGTCAAAGATCAGGACATTCCTTTCAGCACCAACCTTCTTGTCTAAGCCATAAGCAATAGCAGCAGCAGTTGGCTCATTGATGATTCTAAGTACATTGAGACCAGCAATAGTTCCAGCATCTTTGGTAGCCTGACGCTGAGAGTCATTGAAGTATGCAGGTACCGTGACAACTGCATTGGTAACAGTCTTCCCAAGGTAGGCCTCTGCAATTTCCTTCATCTTCGTCAAAACCATAGAGGACACCCCCTCTGGATAGAAACTTTTTGTCTCTCCTTTGTATTCTACTTGGACCTTAGGCCTACCAGCATCATTCACCACCATAAAAGGCCAATGCTTCATATCAGATTGGACAACAGCATCATCAAATCTATGTCCAATCAGGCGTTTGGCATCAAAAACTGTGTTGTTGGGGTTCATCGCAACTTGATTCTTTGCAGCATCACCGATCAATCGTTCTGTGTCAGTGAAGGCAACATAACTTGGAGTGGTTTGGTTTCCCTGATCATTGGCAATTATTTCCACTTTCCCGTGTTGGAAGACACCCACACAAGAGTAGGTGGTGCCAAGATCAATGCCAACCACAGGTCCCTTAGACATGGTTGCTTCTGTGTGGGCCTGGCTCGGCTTGAGAAGTATTCAGCTGTCTGGTGATTTAACCCAGCATTCAATGAGCACTAATCTCATTTTTAAAGGACATGCAAACTGTCTAAGGGATGCATTCCCCTTCTAAAATACTTCAAAATGTTCTTTAAAATTAAGATAAAGGCTCAGATCAGCAATCCTCAAATGAAGACTACACTGAGAGTAAATAGCAGCCAGGACTGAAAATTCTGTTTTTCTCCACCCAAAACCAGACCTATCTGCAATAATTACAAATAATAAATTTGACCTGCTGAATGTAGATGCTGACATTTTAACAAGGTAATATATTTACATTTTAACTCTTTATTTTCAGATTTTATGTTTTATAAAGATCATACACTGCATTTTAAATGCCACTGAAAGCACACAGACACACATGTACACACTGGTAGTGTTACAGATAGAATAATATAACTTGCAAAATAAAATTATCATAAATGAACTAAATTTAATGCTAAAATATAAATTTATAGGAATAACATGAAGTATGTTATGAAATTGCTCACAACAAAATGTTGTTAATCTTTTAAGTGTAAATATATATGATAAAGTAAATATCTATAAATATTAATAAATAGAATTCAGAACCTCTGCTGAAAAATAAAGTACTATGAATATAAATGTCCTTTCTATTTATTTTCCAACTATAATGTAGCTACTTTTGAAAAGAATAAGAGGAATGATTTAGCAGCCTATCTTATTGTATTACCTAAATCAATATAGTGCTACCCTCTGCTTGTGTACTCGACTCAGTCTAACCAAAGCTTGGTAACTTACATATCACCACAGAGACCAAAGGCCACCCTCTATTACCATGTGCCAGTGGCCCTTAGGACATCCCTCTCTTCTACCATCCTCCATAATTAATTTTCTCAGGGGCAGCTAAGTGATATTCTCTCCTTTATCAGTTGTCATAACCTCTTACTTTATTTTTAATATGAAGGAGACTTGGGGGATCAGTTCTTAACAACTCTCTTTTTCCAGACTAATTCACAGTCCTACTTAAGATCAAATATTATGTAGCCCCTTCCTTTAGCTAATATCAATTATGCCAGTCATGAGACATACATCATCCCATGTACTTCTAAAAATGCATTTATGTAGGCACAAATTTTAAATAAAATTAAAAATTTTAAGTATTATTTATACAAAACTCAACAAATCCCATGTGAACAGCATTAGTTGTTCACAAAATGTGCACATCTACATAACGCACACAGATCTAGAAATGATATGTTTCTATTGCTCAGAGGTCCCATCATATTCCCTGCCTTTTCATAAAAGATTATGAGTATCCTGACTTTCAACAAAAGATTATTTGCCTGTTTTGGAACATTTTACAAATGGAATCACACAGTATGTAGTCTTTTATATCTGGCTTCTAATTTGCTCCAAGTGTTATCTTTATCAGTGGTGTTTTGTGCGATAGCAGTCCCTTTTTCTTTGTTGTATAGCATGCCATCGTATGAATAGATGACTCATTTATCCGATATATGGGTTGTTTCCAAGTTTGGGATATATGAATAATGCTTCTGTGAACTTTTTTTCCTATGTCTTTTAATGAACATATATGCCCCTTTCCATTGGGTATATCCTCAAGAGTGGTATTGTTGGATTAGAGGATATGCATAATATCTGCAAACTTAGTAGATACTGCCAAATAATTTTCCAAAGTAATTCTACAAGCATATACCCTAATAAGAAGTATATGAAAGCTCCATTTCTCCACATCTTTGCCAATTGGACATTTTCAGTCTTTTCAATTTTATTCATTCTAGTGAACATATACTTTGTAGATTTAATTTAAATTTCCCTGGTTACTAATGAATTTGAGAATCTTTTCATAGGATTATAAACTACTTTTGTATTCTTCTTTAGGAGGTTATTAAAAAATCTCTTGTCCCTTTTGCACTTGAATTTTCTCTTTTTTCATTAACTTACAGATCTTTGTGTATTGTGGATACATCAGTTTGTCAGTTACACAGGTTTTAATATACTGGGTTCTTAAGTGTTAAATGGTGTCTTTTGATGAAGAGAATTTCCTACTTCTAAAATAGCCCAACAGGTCAATCTTTTCCTTTATAGTTGGAACAATCTTCCCCTTTCCCCAAGCACATGAAGATTTTCTCCTATGACATATTTAGTGACAACTTTTTCATAATTTCAGCCCTTATGTGTGTGCTTATGCTTCTGGCCTTTCTGTTTTGTTTCACTGATTTGTCTGTCTCCGTACCAACACCACACTGTCTTAATCATAATGTTGATATCTATGAGTATTAATCCTCCAACTTTGTTCTTCGAAGTTGTTTTAGCTATACTTGAATTCTTTATAAACTTTAGAATAATTCATCAATTTCCACATTCCCCTTAGCCCCTACACACACACACACACACACACACACACACACACACACACACACACACACACACAAACTTGCTGGGAATTTTATTTTGTACATCAAATTTGGGAAAATTGACGTATTTTCAATAATAAAATTTCCAATCTATGAACATGTATGTACTTTCATTTCACTTTTATCCCCCAGATGAATGCCTCTGAGGAACATTTAATGCAGTTTTCAGATGATCCCATGAATGGAGCAACCAGTCACTTGTAACAGTGGCCAGCTCAATAATACATTTTTTTAAACTTTTTTTTCCCCCTCTCCTTTCTTTTCTGCCTGTATTCCTCTCTTCCTCACTGCTGCTTCCTGAGGTACAGTCCCTAATAAAGAACTCACACATAAGCTTTTTTTCCAAAGTCTGCTTTCTTGCCAAGAAATCTCACCATCATGTGGTTCTAAATAGTCTGGCATCCTGCTACCTGCCTGACCTCATCTCTACCTACTCTGCATTTTTTGCAGAATGGCTGCTGCAGCCATTCTGACTTCTGTGCTTCTTTAACCATTCCAAGCATCCTCTCTTCTCAGAAAAGTCATACTTGATGCCTATTTATATTCATTCATAGACTTCAAGGAGGAAAATAACTAAGTTACATGGAGATATGTATATATACACGTATCTCCATGTAACTTAATTATATATATATAAATGTATATAGATAGATAGATAACTTAATTATATATACATATATAAATATAGATAGGTAGATAGGTAGATAGATAGATAGATAGATAGATAGATAGATAGATAGATCTCCATGTAACCTAGTTATTTTCCTCCTTGAAGTCTATGTTCAATCAGTACATTCTCCATGATGTCTTCTTTTGTCCAGACTTTGCAAAAACCATAACCCCTATCCCAGCATTCCTATCCTCATCTCCTGCTTAATTTTTCTACTTAGCGCTATCACCTAATATTAGTATATTAGGACATGGATTTTTGTCTTCCTCACTCTTTTACCTGTTGCATCTATAACACTGTCTTTTAGTAGGCATTTGATAAATATTTTGTCGAGTGAAATATTTTGAAAAAAGTGTAAAGAGCATGCTTCCATTTAGGTAAAGAGGGTAGAGTAAGAAAATGTCTGAGTTAATAACTATTGAAAGAGTAATTTATTAACTTTAAATTAAAACATAAACTTTAAAATAGGTGGAATATGTAAAGAGATATAAAGAGAGTTCTGTAACACACTTCAGGTTTAGCAAGATGAAAATGAGGAGTCTTCAGTTCTCTAGGGCAAGAGAATAAAGGCGAATGGAAGGAAGCAGCTTTAGGGAGGTATAATTTATATGTAATACAAATCAGCCATTTTAAGTCTATGATGTGATGAGTTTTAACAAATGTATTCAGTCATATAACTACCACAGAAACCATGATATAGATTATTTCCATCATCTTCCAAAATTTCTCTCATGCTACTTTGCTTTCAATCCTCTCCCATGACCCTGGCTCTAGGCAAGCGATGACTGATATTTTTAAATTATTTTTTTCAATCACTGTCCTAAACCTATTTTGCTGCTGTACTCCTAACTGGGTATGAGATGAAAAATATTGAGTCCTAAGAAGTATATCCATGGGTACCCAAAACAGGACTCCATTGTTGGGCTAAGTAAGGGAATGGACCAGCCTTCCTTGAAGATTCTCATTGGTGACTTTTATAGGGATTAGCTATAAGATTGTAAAATTAGTTGTCCAAAATGTCTCTATATGGCAGTGGTAAAACAAACATTAAGGAACTTATCAGATGATCCTTATTTGGTTTTAGAAGTTGGACTGACCCTTCCTCCCCATTACACCTGCCAACATTTAGGTCTTTATAAGCCATATGTTTTCAACAAAATTGGACATAGGGGTTGGTCAGGGCAGGGAGGAAGATAATGGATGTCCTGTAATTTAGTCCTATGATATATGAAACTGCACACTTTATTTTTGAAAAAAAACTTAGTTTAACTGTATTTGCAATTCAAGCTGTAGAACATGATCACAAGATGATACTCATATATTTAAAATAAATATATCATGATGCTGGCGAATATTTGGGATGTAAACCTTTGTTTTTTGAGCCTAAATATATTTCATTCCATTGGCTTTAGCCTGGCCTTCGATTTTAGCTCTCAATTTTATATCACTGGTTTTTAATATCATTATTCAAACCGTTGATAAAAGTGCTGAAATGTGTAGAATCAAGTACAGAGGCTTGAACCTTGTGACTACAAAATTTACTTTAGGCTGTCACTAATAATAATGACAACTAACCTTTACATAGTGCTCACTAGGTGCCATGAAATGTTCTGAGTATTTCAAAAGTATTAATTTAGGAGGGCATGTGTTGTGATGTGTATTGGGTGTCATATGTAACTAATGAATCATTGAACACTACGTCAAAAACTAATGATGTACTATACAGTGGCTAACTGAACATAATAAAAAATAAAGTATTAACTTATGTAATATTAATGAATGAATATCAATTGTATAATTTTTTAATCACACAATTCTCTCTGAGATAGTTGCAATAATTAATCCCACTTTTCTTATAGGGTTGCAGAAGCACAGAAATGCCCAACAGCTTGTCCAACACTATAAAACTAGAAAAGGGCGGGACCAGGATTCAAACCTAGCCCCTGGATTCCATGTTTTTAAACACCATGTTTTGAGTGTATCTATTGTAGCAGTTTCAGATTTGATAGCACACATTATTGTATAGTCTTAACTAATCCACCTCAGCTCAGAAACATTTTAAAGGTACTGTGAAGTACCTTGCTGAGATTAATATACACATGCATCCCTATATTACTTTCCTATTGCTGCTGTAATAAATGATCACACATTTAGTGGCTTAAAACAACACGAGTTTATTATCTTACAGTTTTGCAAGTCAGAAGCCTAAAATGGGTAGGCAAGGGTTCATTTGTTCTGGAGGCCCTAGGACAGAAAATATTCCTTTTCCTTTTTTAGCTTCTAGAGGCTGCCTACATCCCTTGCCTCATGGTCCTGCATTACTCCAACCTCTCCTTCCATCATCATGTCTTTTTCTCTGACTCTGACCCTCCTGCCTCTCTTTTATAAGGATCCTTAGGACCACATTGGGCCTATCCGGATAATCCAGGATAATCTCCCCATCTCAAGATCCTGAATTTAATCGCATCTGCAAATTCCCTTTTGTCATGTAAATTAGTAAATTCACAGGTTTGGGGGGAGGGGTATTATTCTGCCTACCACAATTCCCCTGTTCCTATGAAGAGGGAACTCATCACTCAGAACAGTCATGTTCCATGGTCATGCACTTATGACATTTGTGTTGAATAACAGTGCACTGTCTCCCCACAGTTCAAGCTTATTTAATAAGCCTTGAACAATCTCATCTTCAAATGATTTTTATTACTGTCCTTATACATAAATCATCAGCATCACATGAAATGTGTCTGTTCTGTTCTAAAAGAAACAAGCTTTGTGTATTCTCAATCCTGAAGCTTTCTAGGAGGACTCTTCCTCTTCCTCTTGCTAGTTGTTTAGTCTCTGCTCTTCAACTCTTTTGTTTCCCCAGCCACCCACACCTTTGGGACCCTTCTCTATTCTGCACCTCTTTGATTATAACTGTCTTTACAGCTCACTTGGTAATGAACACATGCTATTTCAGTGACTTCCCTTGGAATGTAAGGGGTGTAACTAAAATGAATGACAATATGTACTAATTGTTTTAAACAAACTCACTAAATCTTCTCTGTTTCAAAAGAGCACTACCTTTCAAAGTAGTCACTGCAGAAAGTGATGTATTTATTCCAAAGAATATGATATTACACTATATTTGCAGTCTCATTTTTGACATTGACTTTAGGGGTTATTTAGAAGCCATATAAGAAAATCTCCTATGGTGCTTCACAGCTTCATCTTGTATTTGACTAAAATTGGCCATAGAAATCATGTACATTCTAGCCCTCTCATGTGCGTTTTTGAAAACCAAATGGAAACAACCAACTACTACCACTCACCTCTTTCCCTGTGAAGAGGATTCACTTTTTTTTTCTTGTTTTTGATGTAATGTTCAATGATTCATTAGTTGTGTATAACTTATTTTTAAAGTACTTAATATGTTGGCTAATGGAACATAATAAGAAAAATAATAATAAATAAAGTACTTTATAACTACCATCTTCCCCAACCCTCTGCAAAAACATTCTCCAGTAAAAGCTGGACTAGAAAACATGCTTAATGTCAGAGGCTAAAGTGGGGATCACCTAACTCACCCCAAATCTAAATCTTGAAATTCAATATTCATGGAAAGTGGGTTGGTTGTGTGTGTGGGGGGGTAATAGAAAGAAGACACAAACCATATAAACAGAGAGTTGATGTGAACTGCCCAGCAGTGAGTCTGTGTACCCCAACAGTGCATAGAAACTGATGCCAGGTCCAACAAATGTACAGATTCAGTGGTGAAAGACAACACGAACAAGAAGGATGGCCAGCACTTCTACAAAAATCAGGCCCTGATCACTGTCCAAGCCTACTTACTGCATGTTGACAAGAAGCCCAAGAGTACTCACCATGTTTGAGTATTAAGGCAAAAGCATGGGCAAGAAAGCAAGAGGGTATGTCACACATGAGCAGTGACTCTGCCCAACAGTAAAATGTGATCTGCCATCTTTTTCAGAGACTCAAGTATACATTAGGAGGAAAGACTACTCCCAGTAATATATATTTAATAAAATACACCTTTGGTTACTTTTAAATCTAATGTGCATAATTCTCTATCATGGCGGATGGTAAAAATTCCATTAGATTATACCAGACTCTTTTTGTATTTTAGTTTTATAGCTTTATTTCACACATTATCATGAATATCTATCTTACATACTCTTAGAAATAATGTTCTGTTATTCAATTAAATTATATAAATATCTTTAGTGAGATATATGAATATTCAGTTTTCTATGTTCATTATGTGCTTTATTAAATGCATAATCAATAATTGATGAAAATCAAAGATAATTTAGTTTTCAAAATTATATTTTTACTTTCCTGAATGGTACAATTTCTATAACTCACTGAATTATGCAACCGATAGAAATGCATGGTATATATCAAGAGCTCAAACTTACACAAACACAAATTGTTTTAATTTGAAGCAAAGACAATAATTAGAGTTGGGGGACCATATCCAGCTTTTAAGACAGGTAGTAATCATTCGTTCTTTGGAGATATTGATACATTTTTGGCATAAATGAAAGAAAGACAAATAGACTATAATGAAATGACTGCTATTTTCTATCTATGCAGATGCTTCTCTTTCTAACTTTAAAATTATTCACATCCTCCTGGGACAGGGCAACAATTAGGCTGACAGAGTAGGTTGGAAACAAAATGTAAAGATAGAATAATACTAAATAGAAAAGTACTAGATAAAATAGCAACTCTGGCCACATGGAAAAAATGAGCGGCAATAAAAGATATGAGAACTGAGTCCCTTTAGTGTTTAAAGTATTCTTTCTGTCTGTGGGGCTATTCTCTTGAAAACATGAAGCCTGATTATTTTGTTACCTTCTGAACTCATTTTAAGTTGTTCACAACACCTTCTTTGTATAATGTTTCTTTATTTTCAATCACATTATGTCTATGTAATGAATTTTGAATTACAAAAATGCATGCATGCTGATAAGCATACCTCTAAATGTGTCATCAACCCTAGTTGGAGCTTTGAAAGTAGGAGGATGTGACAGGAGAGTTGGTCAGTTTCTGTAAGTCAAAGGCTATGTCTCCTATTTTCTACCACACATTCATATTAAGAGTGGGGTCTGCAGATTCCTTTAGAGTTGTGGAAGTAATTCAACTTTCCACATTATGGATGGAATTTAGAAGTAGTGAATCTGAAAACAAGCCACTGTGCAACAGCCAAATTAACAGCCCTTGGTTGGCAGTAAATTGGCATCCACTAAAAGAACCATAAATTTAGGACAGCAAAAATCTACGAATTCTAATTAATTATTTAAAATACTAAGACATTAAAAATAAACACTAAAACATCAAAAGTATTAAAAACAAATACTAAAATATTAAAGCATTGAAAACAAATATTAGAATATACTGTGATCTCAGCTTAATTAGGTAAGACACTATGTAACTTTAAAATTGCCTAAGGCCCTAGGAGAGGCTCAAATCCCACAAGCATCTGAAATTTATCATATTCAAAATGAAACCAAAAAGCACCCCTTCAAACCTCACCCTATTCTATCTCTCCTATCGACCCTGAATCAGGGTCACATAAGGTAGATGACCAAAGTAATGGTGTTCCTTATCTTTCTTTCACAGTCCTTGTCCAGTAAGTAGGTCAACAGCATTTTCAGTCAGTTGACAGTGAATTCAGTACATCTCTTGAATCTACTCTGTGTTGCCACTGCCATTAAGTTCAAGACTAGATCATCATTTATCTGCAATATACTGATAACCATTTAGTTACTTCTTTCATTTATTTTCAACAAATCTTTACTGGGTGCCTATTCTGTATACTCTGCCAAAAGCTGTACTTATAAAGAATCAAAAGCAGTACCTACCTTCACGTAACTTACTCTTGAGTAGAGGAAACTAGACACGTAAAAGAAAATTAACACTGGTGTTATGTATCTGTTTGCAAAACAGTTCTTCCAGAGAGAATGTGAGAAATTATTCAAATTTAGTTTCCAAACATTTAATCTTACCTCCATCTAACTGATTTCCCACCCTGAGATTAATGATTATAAAATGCAAATCCAATCCTTACTTAAATTATTTAAGTATCTATGCATCATTTACTAGATGGAATCTAACCTGTTCCCTGTAAGCCTTTATGAGAAAGTAGCAGTAGTCAAAGTGTGTTTGGGGACCCATGGTGGGGGGCGGTGTCTGTGAGACCCTTTTAGTAGGTCTGAATGGTCAAAATTATGTTCATGATACTCCTAAAATGTTATTTCCCTTTTTTGCCCTCATTCTCTCACAAATATACAGTTGAGTTTTCCAAATACTGCATAACTTGTGATATTGCAACAGATTGCTTGAAGAAGCAGAAAGGAGAATCCAGATGTTTTCTATGAAACCAGACAATAAAAAAAAATATGTGATATTGTAAAATGATGCCAATTGTCACATTAAATTTGTTTTGCTTGGGAAAAATGATTATCTTTTATAAAAATATATTATTTATGTTAGCATGTAATGAGTGTATTATTCTTATTTTAGTTACTTAAATATTTCTGAGCTTTAATTTCTAATATGGCAAAATCAGTAGATGTAAATCACATACATACAAGTATTTTGGGATTCTCAATAATTTTCAAGAATGCAAAGAGGTCCTGAGGCCAAAAGGTTTGAGAACTGCTGCAATAACACATTCCAAGTTATAGGATGGCCTTGTCTCATACTGTTGTTCACACTTACTTGGTGCTCCAATCATACCAAGACTCTCCATTTTCCAGAATCTATCATGCTGTCTCCTCCCTCTCATCACAGACCACGTGTTAATCTTCAACTGCTTCCTGTGGCTTCCCACCTTGCAGCATCCCCCACAGAAAAGGGACTGAGGTAGAATGAGACTGAGACAGGGGTGTGGGCATGCATACACAAGGGCCCAGAAAAAATTTGTGTTAGGTGGCAGTGCTGTTCTATTGCTCTTCCTTCAGTGTTATGCTCAAATATCTTTCCTGGAAGCCCATCGAAGTCCTATGTCTACCTCAAAACAGCTTCTCCTGTCACTCTACTTTCAAGGGATCCTCTGTTAATAATTTCATTAACATACATTTTGCTATCTTAATTATTTGTTTATAATGGAAATTGTTCCAGGATATAGAGATTTTTTTTTCCTCTTTTATTCCAAAGGGCATCTTGAAGTTTCTGGACTTCCTAAACATTTGAATAGGTATTTCTAAAATCTAGGAAGCACATACAAATGTAAGTTTTGCCAACACCTTATGAAATCTTCACAGAAACATTTCTATTAATCTTAGTATTCACTTCACCTCTTGATACTGGTTTACAAGTCTGTCCCTCAATGGGATGTTATTTCTATGAGCATAGAAAACAAGACAAGCCCATTACATGAGGGAGGTAATATAACATTTTAGAAATGACTGTCTCTTGAATCCCCAAACCCACTGAGGTAATCAGATAAAGTCTCCTCTTTGACTGCCACTTTCAGAATTATATTGATTCTGCCATATTGCTGGTCTGTAAGAGTAGTTACAGCAATGTCCGGGGATATTCAAATGGCTCTGGAAGGTTTCTTCTAAAAAATAATTCTCCTAGAGTAGGAAGTCCTCTTAGATTTAGGAAATAGCTTCTGGGAAAATTAAGCTTATCAGTCAGCCATGTCTTAGAGTGAGTTACTTTAATCTTTTAATCAAATTGCTTTTACTTTAATAGCTTGGTACAGATTACACTGCTCTGGGTCATCCTGTCCTCCTAAGCTTCATATATACTTAAAGGCTATACGGTAGTGAAGCAAAAGTGAACTCTAGTCGACTCCACTGCGACCTCCAATCTGCTGACCCTATCAAATTTGCCCTCTTCATCTTCCCAGTCTTGTCCTTAATTCCCTTTTTTTTTAAATAAATTCTGCAGTTCATTATAATAATTTCACTATGTAGAGTCTAACTTCCTTTGCCCCCCCAACTTTTCATTATCTTCAACTAGCAAAAGAACTCAGATTTTAGTTTGAATCCAAGTATTTGTCTACTCTACTCCTGTCCTCGAGTGTCTGAAATAGAGAAAAACAAATAACCATGCTGTCTTTTTTTTTCCTTTTATGGTATAAAACCACAAGTGAACTCTCTCTGTTTATAGGCAACAATTCTCCATTCCCCTGCTGGACATTCTCTCATTTCTGAGTTGACGATTCAACACCTTCTTCTGCCTCAAAGATCTACACAGCTTTAATCTTCATTCTTAGAAAGAAACCCTTCTTTCTTTATTCATTGGGAGAACAGAAGCAATTAGAAGAAAATATGTACATTCTTCCACCACCAAATCTAACAACCTACTTGCCTCTGTGCTACATATTTTGTCTCCCCTTCTGTTACAATTCCTCTACCTGTACATTAAATCCTATTCTTTCTCTCCTATTCAAGACTTCCCTCCTGAAAATTCTTCTATCTCCCCTGCATTAGCAGTTTTCACCCTTACTACTAAATCAGTTAGTAGCATATAACATTCTGTGATAACTAAGGTTTAAAAAAATTCTCTTGACTCCATTCCCCATTGGAGCTCCAATTCTTTTCTCCACCATGCAATAAAACCCCTACAAGAGCTATCTTTACCCACTGTCTTCACTTCTTCCTTCTACTCTCTCTCCTCAGACTTCCCTGGTCAAGCACTTGTTCTCACAAGTGCTATAAAACGGTTCTAACAAGTCACTTGTCACCACCCTGTTACCAAATCCAATGGTCAGTTCTCAGCCCTAATCATAACCTCTCACAGTTGATCACTCCTCCCCTTGTGAAATAGTTTCTACACTTTCTTCATATTCTCATGTTTTTCTCCTGGATAACTGGCCACTCCTTTGGCTCCATATGGTTAGATTCTCTTTTTCTTCCTAAAATAAATCCAGTGCCCAATCCTCATATCTTTGCTCTTTTCACTGTCTACTCACTCCCCAGGTGATTTCCTTTATTCCCAGTGACTAATGACTTCCAAATTTATTTCTATATTTATAATCTTTCCTATAAACTTCAGACATCTGTATCCAATTATCAACTAAATTTTTCTTTTGTCTCAATGTTTAGTGCGTATTTTTATACTTGACATAAATAAAACAAAACTCTTGATTCTTCCATTCCCATCTCTCTAGCCCTCATTTCAGTAAATTTCACCACCATTCACTTACTGTTTCTTGTAAACACTTGGGAGTTATCACTGATTCTTTTTTTAAAGATTTTATTTATTTATCAGAGAGAGCGAGCACGAGCAGGAGGGAGGAGGCAAAGGGAGAGGGAGAAACACACTCCCCACTGAGCAGGGAGCCGACCAACCAACCAGGGCTCCATCCCCAAACCCTGAGATCATGACCTGAGCTAAAGGCAGATGCTTAACCAACTGAGCCACCCAGGTGCCCCTAAATGAGATTATTTTCTTAATTTCCTTTTTAATAGTTAATTGTTAGTTACCCTGATAGAAAATCCAGACAAATACACTAGATGAAAACTAGGCCAATATTCCTATTCTTAATGAAGATAGATACAAATATCTTCTATAAAAAACTAGCAAACAAAATTTCATAGCACATTAAAAGGATCATACACCATGACCATCTGGGATTTATCCCTGGAGGGCAAGAATGATTCAACATAAGGAGATCAATGTGACATACCATATTAACAGAATGAAGAGTAAAAACCACATGATCATCATAATAGATGCAAAAAAAAACCACTTGATAAAATTCAATACCTTTTCATGATAAAAACTCTTAACAAACTATATAGAAGAAATTGGCTTCAAACATAATAAAGGCCATATATGAAAGGCTCACAAGTAACAGCATACTCAATGGTGAAAAATTAAAAGATTTTCCTCTAATATCAGGAAAAAGACAAGGATGCATGCTTTAGACACTTCTATTCAGTATAGGACTGGAACGATTAGAGAAATTAAGGCAAGAAAAAAAGAAATAAAGGGCATCCAAATTGGATAGGAAGTAAAATTATCTGTTTGCAAATGACATGATCTAATATATGGAAAATTCTAAAGACTCCACACATACTCTCTTTGTCTCTGTCTCTCTCTCACACACATGCATTGTTAAAATGAATACATTCAGTGAAGTTACAGGATACAAAATCCTACCTTCTCCACATAACTTGGTGGGAAGTACCAGCAGGTGAGCAGAAGGAGAAGAACAAACTTGGAGAATTTGTTTCCCTGGCTCCCTCTTCATGGGTTCACTGAGGGAAGGCTAATGATAGCTCCTATCAGGTCACACTCTCCACACCACCCTCTCTGTTTTAGGTTTTTGATAACTGCTCTCTCCCCTCCCCACCTTTAGGCCTAGGAGTATAATATCCTCCTGCTCATAATAGCCCTGAGGTCCTGATCTTTCCCTTGTGATTTCTCCACAGGCTTCTCCCACCTTTGTAAAAAGCCCACTTATTTAACTGCTTCAGATCATCCAAATGATATGCGTTTCTTGCCAGTAGCCTGACTATTCTACCTCATACTCAGATTCGACTCATCAGTAAATGCTATAATTTCCACTTCCAATGTATATTCCAAAGCATATTCCAAAGTTAACCAATTTTCACCACCTGCACTATCCTCACCCTAGTTTAAGCCACCTTAATTTCTCACCTACATTACAGCAACCGTTGAATACTGCTTTCCCCACTCCATTCTATTCTCACAGCAGCCAGTACCATATTTTTAAAAAGTAAGTAAGAGGGGGTGCCTGGGTGGCTCAGTCGGTTAAGCGTCTGCCTTCAGCTCAGGTCATGATCTCAGGGTCCTGAGATTGAGCTCCACATCAGGCTCCCTGCTCAGCGGGGAGTCCACTTCTCCCTTTCCCTCGGCCTGTCTCCCCCCCACCCCGCTTGTGTACTCTCTCTCTCTGAAATAAATCTTTAAAAATATATAAAAAGTAAGATAATGCCATTATCCTGCTCACAAGCATCTAAAGGCTTTCCAGTACACACAGAATGAAATAAACATTAAAATTCCTTATGATGTTCAAAAAGGCTCTTCAGTTGGCCTTTGATTCTTCCAGTCCCATTGCTGACACTCTCCCTAATGCTTACTTATATTGCTTCAGTCACAGTGGCCTCCTCAAAGTTCCATGAACATTCATATTGTGATAGTATTTTATTTATTTTTTATGCTACTATTTTAAACATTTGCACTCAAATGTCATTCTGTAGAGAATGTTGTTATCTTAGATATTTGCAGTGCTCCATTTCTCTTTGCATTCAGCCCTCTACTTAAATGTCATCCTGTAAAAAGACTTTCCCTGAATGCACTATCTAAAATAACAGCATGCAGTCTGTATCTACTTACACACCTTTATTTCTCTCCATAATATTCATCACTGCCTCATATGTTGTATTGACTTGTCTACTGTCACTTTTTTCTGCTATATTATATACTCCATGAGTGAAGCAATTACCACTCTTATTCACCACCTGTAATATCAGGACCTAGAACATTACATTGTGCATTGAAGCTCTAATAAATTTTTGGTGAATAAATGGGAATGGAAATAAACTGAACAGATCAATTAAATTAAAAGAAAACTTAAATGAAAAGCCAACTTATAGTCAAAATTTGCTTAATGAGCATGTAGAAAAAAAGTCAGATTAACACAATAGCATCAGGTTAAAATGACCCGATTTAACCTCTAACACTGGAACTGTTCCTTGCAACTTGCAACGGGACAAGACATTTCTGAAGCAAATTAATAAGGCTTCCTCCCCTGGACATTGCCAGGTTGGGCATACTAGGGTTTGATGCTCTAGTTTTCCTGTTTTTGTGCTCCATGGCCAAGCAAGACCCCTTGTTAATGAACATTATCTCTTAAAAAAACGACTATGCAATACGTCATACTTAGAAAAGGGTATATAAATGTATATGCCAGGCAATAAGTAATAAAAAGAATAACAACATACCTATATTCAGAGCAAGCCATAAATACTACCAAGAAATTTTGAAGCTCCCTCTCTACCAGATTTTAACTTCCTCCCCTCCTGTAAAGGTAATAATTACCCTGAAGTTTGAGTCAATTATTTCCTTGCCTTTTAAAATAGTTTTACTAGTATGAAAACTATAAGGATCTGCATAAAAATGAAATTATTGACTATTCTTTCACTTGTGTTTCCATTAATCATTCTGTTTTTAAGATTCATCCATGTTGATGTATTTATTAATCCTCACTTTTGTACATTATTCCATTATAGGAATATATGCTGATTTATTTATGCATGTTACTCTTGATGGGCTTTCAGGTGGTTTTCAAGTTGTTGAGCTACTCTTTACAAATGCTGTGAATATTCTTTTACGTGTCTTTCCATTACTACCACCTTGGAACCATTCTCTTTCTTTAGAAGACTTTATACTTCTTTGTTTAATCAATTTTGCATTGATCTTGCAATTGCTCTGAGGGAAATCCTGTTTTCCTCATTCCGGCATTCTTGGCGGTTTGAAAATTTACTGACATACCTTAGATAATTCACTTGGAGAAGCTCTGAACTTAACACAGCAGTGCCAATTAACTGTCTCTGAAAAGCTGTTTTCTCTTCCTAAAAGGCCCCCAAGAAGCCTCTGAAATATTCTGGGAAATATTTAAAATATTTTGATAGTTCTATGACATCACAAAAGAAATTTTTCTTTCATTAAATCGTGTTGATGCTCCCTAAGTATCCTAAATTGAATTAACCCCAAATAAATACATAGAATCCCTGGTGGAAAAAGAAAAAGTTTGTGCTTCTATCTCAAATTGGTGAAGGAGTTACTGATTTCAATGTCTACTTTAAATTGACCAGTTATTATCAGCCTTGATTACACTGAGGGACTAAATTACTCTTCTTACTAAGAAAGTCTGCCAGATGTAACAAATAAATTTGTTTGGACACACAGTTAAATTTGCATTGCAGATAAAAAAATGAGTATTTTTTGGTAGCTGTATGTTCAGTGCAATATTTGGGATCTACTCATACTAAAAAGTATTTTTAAATCTAAAATGCAATTAACTAGGCAACGTGTCTTTTATTGACGACATTTCTACCAATTAGAGCTGTCAAGGTTTCCCTAAAGTTGTTTGATTTGCTGAAGGTATTTTTTGTATGTCATAAACTCACTAGCTTTGGGGACCTTAGCAATCTTTCATTGTGTTTGCCTATTTCTTCATTTCATACTGTACATCATATTCAAGCAAAGCACTGTACATCACGTTCAAGACAAGCACTGAGAATCTTATAACAGTTCTGCCTAAACAGTATCACTTTTGCTGATAGTTCTCTGAGAATATTTTCCCAAAGTGCAACGTGTTCCCATCTTCAAAAGAAGAGAATGCACAGCCACTGACAAGGGTAAGATAGTTGCGGGGGTGGGGCTGAGGGCCTGGAAAAGTCTGAGCAGTCCTGAGATACCGCGAGATGCTAGACGGGACAAAGTCTTCTGAACCTCACCAGCTCCCATACTTCCAACTGCTTCAGCCGGCTAATCACCCTTCCGGCTTTGGCTTACCGCGTTAGCATCTTGCCGCTAGGTCTAGCCAATTTTCCCTGGTCTGTCCCCAGCCGGGCCGGGCCTCCTCCCTTCCTCCAACTTGTGGGGCTTTTTCCCACTCCAGACAGGCTACAGCGTCATTTAAGATGTCTGACAACGGGAGCAGCACAGATGGCCCACAAGACTCAGGAAGAAGCAGCCTGCTTAATAGCCCTGAGGAGCAGTCTGAAGTGGATGCCTGGAGAGAGACATCTTCAGACACTGAACTGAGCTTGAGTTTGACCAGAGATGGTGGCGTTCTCAGCCAGGCCAGCCCAGAAAGTCAAGGCACAGACGCAGAAAGTTCAGCTGAAAACATCAACTTTGAAAGCACGGAAGACTCGGACCAGTTCTTCTGTGAGGAAAACCTATTCCCTTATCACCCAGCGGAAGAGGAGGAGAGAGGAGCGGCCGCAGAACAGCCTCAGGTACTGTGCGATGAAGCTAACCGTGATCAGTATTTATCAGATGAGGATCGGGCCCTGGAGGACTGGGTGTCCTCCGAAACATCTACCCTGCCCCGCCCTCGCTGGCAAGTCCTTTCTGCTCTTCGAGAGCGGCAGCTGGGTTACAGTGCCCGCTTCGTATATGAGGCCTGTGGGGCCAGAGTCTTTGTGCAGCGTTTCCACCTGCTCCATGAGCTTGAAGGCCATCATGGTTGCGTCAATACTGTGCACTTTAACCAACGTGGCACCTGGCTGGCCAGTAGCAGTGATGACCTTAGAGTGATAGTGTGGGACTGGGTGCGTCGGCAGCCAGTACTGGAGTTTGCGAGTGGTCACAAAAATAATGTCTTTCAAGCCAAGTTCCTTCCCAATTGTGGTGATTCCACCTTGGCCATGTGTGCCCGTGATGGGCAGGTGCGCATAGCAGAGCTCTCTGCTCTACCACACTGTAAGAATACTAAGCGTGTGGCCCAGCACAGGGGAGCCTCCCATAAGTTGGCTCTGGAGCCAGACTCCCCTTTTAAGTTCCTATCTTCAGGTGAAGATGCAGTTGTTTTTGCCATTGACCTCAGACAAGGCCGGCCAGCTTCCAGAGTGGTGGTAACCAAAGAGAGGGAGAAGAGAGTGGGGCTGTATACAATCCATGTGAATCCTGCCAGTACTTACCAGTTTGCCGTGGGCGGAAAAGATCAGTTTGTAAGAATTTATGACCAAAGGAAAATTAATGAGAATGAGAATAATGGGGTACTCAAGAAATTCTGTCCTCATCACCTAGTCAACTGTGATTCCAAAGCAAACATCACCTGCCTTGTGTACAGCCATGATGGCACAGAGCTCCTGGCCAGTTATAATGATGAAGATATTTATCTCTTCAACTCCTCTGATGGAGATGGAGCCCAGTATGTTAAGAGATACAAGGGGCACAGAAATAATGCCACAATCAAAGGCGTCAATTTCTATGGCCCCAGAAGTGAGTTTGTGGTGAGCGGCAGTGATTGTGGGCACATCTTCCTCTGGGAAAAATCATCCTGCCAGATTGTTCAGTTCATGGAGGGAGACAGGGGAGGCACCATAAACTGTCTTGAGCCCCATCCTTACCTACCTGTGCTGGCAACCAGTGGCCTAGATCATGAAGCCAAGATCTGGGCACCCACAGCTAAAGCTACCACTGAGCTGATCGGGTTAAAGGATATGATTAAGAGAAACAAGCGAGAACGGGATGAAGATCGCATACACCACACTGACCTGTTTGACAGCCACATGCTTTGGCTCCTCATGCGTCACCTGACACAGAGAGGTCATTACCAGCACTGGGGAGCTCCTGAAGTTGGAGTCATGGATGCAGAGTCGGATGCTTCTTCCAGTACCTCCAGTTCATCTGAGGAGGAAGAGAACCAAGACCGTGTTCAATGCCTTCCGTCCTGAAGGCCTCATGCCTGCTCCAGCTAGATGTCACCTCAGAAGGCCAGACTTTAAGTTTAACATTCAGTTTAACAATAAATTTGTTTTTGTTTTCTATTTTCTACCATTAAAACCACCTTTTCCATCTCTTTACTCTCCCTTCTTTACATTCTTCCTCTCCCATTCCTTTCCTCTCACTTGGTTTCTTTATTCCTCTCTCTTAACCCATTATATCTCTGTGTAAGAAAATATGTAAGGTTTTTCGTTTTTTATTTTTGCCTCTTTTCATTTGTTTTCTTATGGCTCAGCTCTTATAGCTGACTTTTAAAGGTTCTGGTGAAAAAATTAATAGCCTTATTGAATCTCTCTTCTCATTTCTGACACCCTGAAAGCTACGACCTTTTTTCTTTCATCTTTAGCAGTTTAAGGTTAATTTCTTCAGTTGACTTGAAAATTTCAGAAATGTGTTTATTCTTTAAAAGTAAAGTAAAATAAAGCAAACCATGGTCTTGTTCCTTTAATGCAGACACTTGGCCATACACACACACACACACACACACACACCCATTATACACACATACAGACTCTCTTTCACTCTCTCTCACAGAAAAGGAAAAGAGGAGAAAGGGTGCATAAATTCCTAACAAGATAATTCATGCTTCTGGAATAATTAGGGATTGTTGACACTTTCTGAATCCCTGTGTTAATATTGATTAATTTGAGCGGACAGAGGCTGGTAAAAATTAAACTTCATCACATGACATTGTTTATTCTGCACTCTCAATTCTCTTGAAGTTTTATGGCAAGAGCTCCCACAGGATTGCCTTCCAGGAAGTCCTCTTGGGACAACCATCTCCTGTAAGATACCAGCCAGGAATATAAGAATGCCTAATATTTGAGAATATATATGTGAAATGACTTTAAGAATAACTTAATGTTGCAATAAAGAGTTGTTTATCCTTACAGATAACTGATACCATTGGAAGAAAATTTCCATTAGACATCCATGCATTGCTAAAAATTCTCTTCAGTTGCTTATAAGAGTTAAATAGCTTTTAAAAATATCTTGTTTTAAGCCTTCTTTAATGTAAATTTTGCATGCTGGATGTTCAGTTAGTGTTCAATAAAAATAATACTCATTTTTGTTTTACACCTGTTACTTGTGTAAGTGAATGCAGAGGCCTTACTTTACCGCCCAGACCCCTGCTTTCCTTTGATAATACTCCTTAAAATGGATATTATCTTTGGCCCCTTGAGAGCAAGTTGAGACATTTACATAATGAAATTAGACTTTGGAATGGAAAATAACAACCAAATTTCCCATTCACTGAGATTCAAAGTCAGGAACAACTGCCTGGGGGATCTGGGAGGTTGGGGGCAGCCCCTACCAAGATTTGCTGTTAGGAAAGAACCTAAAGCCTCAAAAGAACCCAGTGAGTCTGAACTAAGCCCTGTGGTTTAAAACAGGACATGAGAACAAAATTATAAACTAACATCCCAAGTTTGGGGCAACCCTGCACAATTGGGTGAGATGTATACTAGCAACATCAACAAAACATTCAAAACCACTTTTGGAATTTCTGGTGACACTGGGTGACAGAACAATGACAAGAGCAGATTATCCAGTTTTTTTTTTCTTTTTTCTTTTTTTTTAATTTTATTTATTTGACAGGGAGCAGCAGACCCCTCTGAGCAGGGAGCCCCATTTGGGACTTGATCCCAGGACCATGACCCAAGCTGAAGGCAGATGTTTAACCGACAGAGCCACCCAGGCGCCCCAGTATTGTTTTGTTTTGTTTTGTTTTGTTTTTCACCTGCTGTTTGGAAACAGTTTTGAGTGTGGGGGTGGAATTGTGAACTGAAACTTTCTTCAGAGTTTCCTGCATGGTTGATTTTTTTTTTTTTTTTTTTGAGATTCATTTCATTTTATTTTAGAGAAAGAGGAAACAGGCGCATGGACACATGAGCAGGGGGTCGGGGGGAAGGGGCAGAGAGAAGGGGGGAGAGAGAATCTCAAGTAGACTTCCCAGTAAGCATGGAGCTGGCTGCGGGGCTCAGTCCCATGACCCTTGAGATCGTGACCTGAGCTGAAACCAAGAATCTGATGTTCAACCGACTGAGCCACCCAGGCGCCCCAGTTCTGAGATTTCTTGTGCTACATGAGACATTTGAGAGATTTGGAAGGCAAAGGTAAAGTAGTAGGTATGTATTTTTTTAAAGATTTTATTTTTTGGGTTGCCTGGGTGGCTCAGTCGTTAAGTGTCTGCCTTCGGCTCGGGTCATGATCCCAGGGTCCTGGGATCAAGCCCCGCATCGGGCTCCCTGCTCAGTGGGAAGCCTGCTTCTCCCTCTCCCACTCCCCCTGCTTGTATTCCCCCTCTTGCTGTCTCTCTCTCTGACAGAGAGAGAGAGGGAGAGCACAAGCAGGGGGATCAGCATGCAGAGGGAGAAGCAGGCTCCACACTGAGCAAGGAGCCTGATGCAGGACTTAATCCCAGGACCCTGGGATCATGACCCGAGCCAAAGGCAGACATGTAACTGATGGAGCCACCCAGGCGTCCCAGTAGCTATATTTTTTTACTGCTCAGAAAGTAGAGGAAGGGGTATATTGTCACTGATCTGCTGGCTTACTTTACTGTGAAGCAGCTGGGCCTACAGCTATACCAGCTCCCCCTCATATCTCTTAGCGTCACCAGTTCCATAAAAAAGAGACTACTTCTGCAGGGCACTTACTCATCAAAGTTGGAGGTTTGGAGGTAGTGAAAGAGCAACATGGGTTCCAGTCTGTCCTTGTAAGTTCCAGCTACTCCTCATGGATTCCAGTCTATCCTTGTTTCCCCCTATTTTACACCCATCTCTTCTTTCTGAATGCCTAGTCAGGCTAAAGCCTGACTTTAGGCTCCAGCACCTGAAGCAGACAAAAACCTTATGAAGACTGCTTAACCAGCTCTCACAATTACATAAGATGAGGTCTCTATTATATAAGTCACTTGTTACCTGTGTATCACCCTCCCCCCAGTGTTTCTGTTTCTCTGTTTGAACTATGATGAGTGCAACTACCCCCACCTATTTTGGACTAAGTCTCTAGATTACTTAAACAATTTGCCATTTGGAGGAGTAGAAGTCCTCCCAAAGAGAGAGGTTGGATTTGAATAAGATAGATGATAGATAGATAAAAGGGACTCAAATAATTAATTTGAAAAATAAAGTTAGGATTATAGGTGAAAGCCAAGCAGGTAAAGTCCCAGAAAATGGAAGGAATTGTTACAATTTTAATTTATGCAAACATTGGTCCTATTGATGTATAGAAGAGAGCAATACAATATCACTACCAGCCTTCCATGAGATGGCAGGCAAAGCTAATAATTCTATCAAATAAGCAGGCAAGACTGCACCTTTAAATTTAAATTTTCAACACCAATTATTTTCATTCCAATATGGAATTTTTACAGGACAGTTCTGTGTAAGCCCTCATGGCCTTTATGCAGTATTATAATTGTCTCCTAATTATGCACAGAATTTAACTGCATACAATTGTGATAGATGCCAAACTATACTTTTAAAAAGACATCTTTTGGCAGCCATTCCTTAAAAAGACAGGTGTGGAAAAGAATAGACATGAAAAAAATATAATGGGGCCTTATTGCTAAAAGGCAGGCCAAAAAATTTGGGTGAATTTTGTTAGTCCAACAGCAATCTTCAGCAGTGCTCATTCTACCATGTTGTGAGCCAAAAGCATAATGCATAAAGTTATAATAGACTGGATCTTAGCCATCCTATGATCAACTTTTATGAACTTCACTATCTTAATTTATTTCTACTTCAGTCTCTTCAACAGTAAATTGAGAGGTTTAGATTTCTATATTTAGTTTTCAGAGGCTTCTGGAGCACTTAATATATATTCCTTTACTGCATGGTGCAAGTTCAAAGATGGATGTATGACAGTTCAGTTTCACAAGGAGCTTAGTACAGTAATGCTGTGTTCTAGGGAGACCTAGAGGTTTTTGAATGTTTTCATTGGGAAGGGGGGGTAGGTAGTTTCCTATCCTGCTGCTTTATTCAAAGTTTAATTTATTTTCCTTCCTAGCTTTGGCAGCTTCTTTAACTCCGTTATATAAGCAACCACCTATGGAAATTAGACACACATATGCTATCAAGTATATTCAAGTGTAATTTCTCAATTTTTCTTCAGGAAAAAAAGTATATTAAAATGAAGTACAGGAAACTTTAGTTCAGAGAAGTTAACCTTCCAAAGTTATTGAGCTAAGAAGATACAGAGTAGGGACTCAGAATTTACAACTAAATTAATCCAACTTAATAATGGTGCAGAGTGTCATTGTTTTGGTACATGGTGATTTGGTTTAGTTGACAACAAGAAATCTCAAGATTCTTTCATGACATTTAGGAGTCTCCTTTTATCTCTTAAGGTGGCCATGGTCTCACTTTGGACTTTTGCCAGCTATATGGTAGGTGTATTAGCAACTCAAACCCCTGAAATTAAATTGTAGGTCACTGAGGAAAACAAACAAAACAACAACAATGATGAACCAAAGAAAAAAACTAAAATACAAAATAGAAAAATAGTACATGATGGAGTAGGGATAGTACTTCTATCCTCTGCTACACATTGATCAGGACGACATTAGCTAAAAAGGTTGTTGCTCATGAATCTCTGTCTAGAATCAAATTCAAATCACAGCCAAGTCTGCATGATTGGTTCTTTTGATTATTCTTCTAAAAAGCTATAACAATCCAGATATTCTAGAAACTCTCTTCCTCAACTGACAGGTATGACCAACACTGTGAAGGACTGAGACTCATGATAGGTAACCATAAGATCTTCAAATGAAAAAGCCTCTCTTTTCTACAGTGAGTTGCTCTCTAAGTAAGAGACAGGATTTGGGCCTTAGGTGTTACCCTCTTAAGACTAATAAATGATAGGGGCGCCTGGGTGGCTCAGTTGGTTAAGCGACTGCCTTCGGCTCAGGTCATGATCCTGGAGTCCCGGGATCGAGTCCCGCATCGGGCTCCCTGCCCAGCAGGGAGTCTGCTTCTCCCTCTGACCCTCTTCCCTCTCGTGCTATCTCTCTCTCAAATAAATAAATAAAATCTTTAAAAAAAAGACTAATAAATGATAACTGATAGTCACCCTCATAAATATTCTTTTAAAAGCTTGCATTATGAATTATTGGTGAATAAAAGATACCTGTAATTTTTCAAAAAATGTCTTTAGAAATATGGAAATACACTTACTTTAACATCATCAGATAGAACCAAATATTTTTGGGGAAAGATTTTTTTTTGCACATGCTTTCTCATAGTAGTTTCTTCTCCAAAAACATCTCTGTAGAATTTTAGGGTGATGGAACTACTCTGTATGGTACTGGAGTGGTGGATATATGATTTAATGCATTTGTCAAAATTCATAGAGTTGTACATCACAAAGAGTAAACTTTAACATATGCAAACTAAAAGAATTTCAACCAGGATGTCAGGAAATCTCAGAATGTAATACACACTATGACAAATGAATCTAACTCTATTACAAATTTATGACATAACCTCACTGAAGCAGGTGGGAGAAAAGAAGCTGGCTAAATAACTTTGTCAAAATTAAAGACAAAAAGAACTGTACATAAAAACTGTACTCCAGCTGGCAAATTTGTTTCTCATGATGATTCAGGTTAAGTAATAATTCTCAACCTACTTTACAGATATATCTCATGTTTAATAAGCAAGTACATGGATGGTGAGAACTAGGTTTCTTACTTTCAGACAGGGCAATTATAGATAAGCAAGGAGGGAAGTCTAGATGAACTCTGTGGTACTGGATTCAAGCTGGGAGATACCAGTATGAATTCACAATTAGGTTAGCATAATATATATACAGATGGATAAATGCTGAAATAATTACAGAAATGTATGTATACATGGGTTATTATACTGATATATATTTCATAGCTCTCTCCACTGAAAGGCCTTGGGACCCTTGGCAGCCCTGTAGTAAAGAGCACCACCAGCACCTGGCTTTTGATTTCTAAAACCATTTTCCAATGAAAGGAACCAGAGATCCTTGGGAAAATGTCTGATTCCAATGCTAGGGCAGGGAATATACAAGATAACCCTGGAACATCCTGTAGTGCTGGACAGCAAGGAAGTGGGATGAGGGTATGTCAAAATTGCACAATAAATAATGGAGTTCCCAATGGCCAAAGCTAGAAGAGTTTGATTTAAAAAATAGTAATGTGGTATTACATTATGACCTAAAGTATAAGACAAATATTCATGAGTCCATCCTGATATAAAAAAATAAATAAATAATTTGGGGATATGGGATAAATCTCCCTACAGAACAATTCCAAATAGCATAGAGGTGGAGTTTGATTTCCCTCCCTCTTTTAAGTATCTTGCATCCAAAAGAACAGATTATAAAAAAAGAAAAAAGAGTAACTTTATAGTAAATAAATCCTACAAACACCACTTAAACAAGTGATGCTGGCTAATATCACCAGTGATAAAGTTACATCAATATCATATGCCTCCAATATGATACAGGAAGGGCATTCACCTCCATGGTTGTTCTTCCCCAGATCCCATAGCATCAGTCTAGCCATGAGGAAAATATCAGACAACCCCAAATTAAGGAATATTCTACAAAATACTTGGCCAGTACTTTTAAAAAATTTCAAGGTCACAGGAAACAAGAAAAGGCTGAGAAACCAGAGAAGTCTAAGGAGACTTGGTGACTAAATGCACTGTGGTATCCTAGATAGGATCCTGTAACAGAAAAAGGATATTAGTGGACAAAGTTGGGAAAATCTGAATAAAGTCTGCAGTTTACTTAATAGTCACAAATCAATGTTGGTTTCTTAGATTTAACAAATAGACTAAGGTATTGTAAGACGTTAACATTAGGGGAAACTGAGTGAGGGGTATGTGGGAACTCTGTATTAACTTTGGAACTCTTTTTTTCTATAAATCTAAAATTATTTCAAAATGATAAAAAAATTAAATATCAAAAAATCCATGGAAAATTCTCTAACCTTAGTAGCCATAATAATTGTGGTAACGTTTATCATATCAGCAGAAATAATTCAGTTCCCTTAGTTTTTGAAGTCTCTGCTTATTTTGTGATTCATGCTGAGTAACTTTCATTACTTGTGACCTTTTGAAAATGTTCTTTCTTTCATCATTTCTCTATTTTTTTTCAATGATGTGCTTCTGGTAAGTTGCTGCTAATAAAAGTGCAATAAAAAGTATAAATTGAAATAAAGATGAAATTTTAAAGGACATTTAGTAAATTCTTAAAAGAAAGAAATTTTCTTAAAGAGAGACATTTTACCAAACTCAGTTGTAAAGTACTTAGTATTTAGGAACTGCACAAAAATGCATGCATAGCTGAGTTCTTTAAACCACTGATAATTTAATAGGAAACTTATCTCTTCAGTAAGTAAAATTTTATGGACATCTTTAGAACAGAGGTGGAATGGAAGCCAGATTTGCATTGGTTAAAGGTGTATACAGGAGGAGAGCAAGTAAGATAGTGAGTATAGGCAAGTCTTTCCAGAACTTTTGCTATGAAGAGGAAAAGAAAAATGGGAGTGATAGCTGGAATAAGATGTATATTTAAGGGATCATTGTTACACTTTATTTTTAAGATGAAGGATAGTAGAAAAATTTATATTGACAATAAAACATGAGAAAGAAATAAATGATGTGGGAAATTGTGGATTTCAAGCCCTGGAGGAGATGTTACCTAGAAACAAGTGGAGGAATGACCTTTCCTAGGATCAGACCATATGGTATGAATTCAGTCAAAAAAATTGACAGGTTTGGGGGTAGGAAGGGGTGGGGGAGCCTGATGTTATTGCTTTGACTCTCTGCCCTATAAAATATGAGGTAAGGCCATCAGTTTTGACTCCTGGGGAGGGAATTTTGTAGTTCTGAAAAGAGAGAAGAAAACTGAACCTAATTTTCTCAGAAAGGAGGGAAATAAACTTCCTAGGGAAATATAATTTTTTCAAGGAATTTAGAATTTTTGAATAAAACTGTAACTAAAGAAATTTTCCTTGGCCATCACATTAATGGCATTTATTTGAAATTCAAATGTAGCTTGTAAGTACATAAAAAATGATGTGTGGCAAAACCTTACTCCACTGAAGACAAAGGATGTGCCTCCGTCTCATTTAGATAACAGGCATTATCATGGCATCCATGATTTCTGTGCAATGTCAAACTCAGTTGATTTAAGATCCAAACTGAAATTTGTACTTTCCATCAAAATGCTTATAAAACTTTTTCTTGATTATACCAACATATGTACATAGAGTGCTTACAACTTCAGTGCCACATAAATCTAGGCACTTCCTAGAGTTATCAAGTAAGAAGCCTTCTGCAGAATACCACAGCAGAGAGCCATGTTCTACTACCTTTTAATTTTTTAATTTTATTCATTTTTTAACTTTTTAAAGATTTATTTATTTGAGAGAGAGAGTGCACATGCCCTAGTGGGGGGTGGGGCTGAGAGAGAGAGAGAGAAATCCTCAAGCAGTTTCCCTGCTGAGTGCAGAGCCTGACGTGGGGCCGGGCGGAAGGACGTTGAGATCATGACCTGAGCCAAAAATCAAGAGTCAGACACCTAACTGACTGAGTCACCCCAGCACCCCTCTACTACCTTTTTAGAACCACAGTTTCTAAAACCTGGACTAAAACTTGAGAAACCTCTGCAATGAGTATTAGAAGTCCAGAAATGAGAAAACGACCATACCAACATAGTCAACACGATGTACAAAGAATAAAATCAGTGAAACAGTTCCCTCAATTTCTTTTTATCTTTAAAGATTTTATTTATTTACTTGAGAGAGAGAGAATGAGAGATAGAGAGCAAGAGAGGGAAGAGGGTCTGAGGGAGAAGCAGACTCTCCGCCGAGCAGGGAGCCCGATGCAGGACTCGATCCCGGGACTCCAGGATCACGACCCAAGCCGAAGGTCAATTTCTAAGTGAGTACAGACAGGTTTTAAAATACAGAATGGGTTCTAATGGGATTGTCATTAAAGGCTGAAATTGTCCATTGAAATCAGAAGCCACTTTAGGGCAATTGCAATATTACAGCAAAGACAATAAGCTATTTACTCTTAAGTGAGTGCAGGAGTCACATAGAAGCTTTTTGTAAATGGTCACTTTGATAAACTCTCATATTAGTTCTAATAATTAATGAGATGCTCTCAGATTGTCTATATGTGCTATCATATCATCAACAATCAGTCTTCAATGTATTTTGCACTACTTTTACTTCTCATTTCTCCTTCACTGCTTCTGACATTTGCTGGGATCTCCTAAGCAAAGCTGAATGATAGGGATATTGGGGCACATCTGTTTTTGTTCCATTAACGAAAATGTTTCTAATCTGTACTCATGGGACTTCTTTCATTCTTGGCATATATTTGTGCCTCAACTCTTTTTTCTTATTTATATTTGCCAATTTTTAATATATTTCACCAATCTTTTCACCGTGTCATGTTTTGGTTTTAGTGTAGGTGAGATTACTGGTGTTTGTTTGAATGGTTTATCTTCTACCTAATTAATTTCTGCACTTATACATGCTTTATTTCAATTTATTTGGGTTTTTCTTTTTCTTTTTTTTCTTCTTAAAGAGAAAATTTTGTTCCTTATTTTCATTTTGATTTTTCATATCAAATCCTTTTAACTCTATAAAATTTCTTCTGAGTATGATTTAAAACACTTTCCATAGGTTTTTTAAAAGACTTTATTTATGTATTTATTTCAGAGAGAGAGAGAGTGTGCAAGCAGGGGTAAGGAGAGGGACAAGCAAACTCCATGCTGAGCCTGGAGTCTAACCTAGGACTCGATCTTATGACCCTGAGATCATGACCTGAGCTGAAATCAAGAGTTGGATGCTGAACCTACTGAGCCACCCTGGCCCCGCCCTAGGTTTTCATAGTGTCCTCATTCTTTTCTAAATAGCATGTGGTGTTAGCTATGATTTTCTCACTAAAACAAAACTAAAAGCTAAACTAAACAAAAACTACTACTTTTAGTTATTTTATTATGATGATTAAGAAGTAATACATTTTCATGATCAAATATCCAAACAATGGAGAACAGTATAAAGTAAAATGAATTCCCCATGTCTTCATACTCTGTTATCAGAGGTAAGTATTATTAACAATTTCTTCAATCTTTTTGCAAAACACACTTTATGGATATAAGAGCACATGTATCTTCTTTTACACAAAAGGGGTCTAAATTAGTTATCCATCACTGTGAAACACATTAGCCCAAAATTTAGTGGCTTAAAACAGCCAACTTATTTTTATTTCACATCTTCTGTGCATTAGGAATCTGCACTTGACTTAACTGGATCACCTAACTCAGAGTATCCCACAAGGCTTCAATCAAGGTGTCAGCCAGGACTGCAGTCATCTCAAAGCCCAAGTGGGACAGGAACAATTCTTCTGCCACTCATGTGTCTCTTCACTGGCCTTTGGTCCTTGCTAGCTATTGGTCGGAGACAACAATTCCTTGTCAAGTGGGCCTTTACATAGGGCAGCTTACAACAAAGTAGCTGACTTCCCTCAGAGAAAACAAGTGAGTGCAGAAGGGTGCAGAAAAGATACTACAGTCTTGTAACCTAATCTCTGTTACCTCTGCTACATTCTATTCATCAAAGTGAATCACTAAACACAACCCACTTTCAGGGTTTATTTATTTATTTATTTGAGAGAGAGAGAGAGAGAGAGAGAGCATGAGGGGGGGGAGGGTCAGAGGAAGAAGCAAATTCTCCACTGAGCAGGGAGCCAGATGCGGGACTTGATCCTGGAGCTGAAGGCAGTCGCTTAAACAACTGAGCCACCCAGGTGCCCCCAACCCACTTTCAAAAGATAATACCAGGAAGAGGGAATCACTGAAGGCAGTTTTAGACACTCAGGATCATATTTACCTTTATCACATTTACCTCAGGATCATATTATGCCTTTATTCCCTCAAAATATTTTTTACATCCTTTCAGGTTTTTACTTCTCTAATGCTTTTCAATCACTGCCAGCATGATGGGGGGAAAAGCATTAAACAAGCAAACAGTCAAAAAATAAAGAAAGAAACAAACAAACACATAAGTGAGAACTCAATTTAGTAAATATATTTAGGTATGACTACTAAGCATATGTGAAAAGTTTATGGTTATTAGCATACCCCTCAATGTTGTAAACTCATTCATATGTGGCCAAGTAGTAAAATGGACTAGCAAGATTCTCTTGAGGATGGAATCCAGGATCACAGAGAAAAATAGATAAGAGAGGGGTGCCTGGGTGGCCCAGTCGTTAAGCGTCTGCCTTCGGCTCAGGTCATGATCCCAGGGTCCTGGGATGAAGCCCCGCATCAGGCTCCCTGCGCCGCGGGAGGCCTGCTTCTCCCTCTCCCACTCCCCCTGCTTGTGTCCCTGCTCTCGCTATCTCTCTCTCTCTGTCAAATAAATAAATAAAATATTTTAAAAAATAGATAAGAGAATTCCTCCTGGGAAAGCAGAAGGATCTAAATGGATAGTCAGTGGTCAGAAGTGTAGAACAGACTTAGAAGGCATTGGTCTTCCTTTTTACACAAAATATCGGAAATCATAATGGGGCAAATTCTCCTGTTCTCTAATTCCCTAGCTCAACCTGGGAGATGAGGACTTAGACGAGGGAGAATATAGGTTCAAAAGGCAGATTCTACTGTACTGCGTCAAACAATCACCTTATTGGTTTTTCCAGGGCTTTTCCCTGGTCCCTATCAACTCTTTGCAGTCATGGAGCACCATTGGATTAGTTTCAATCATTTGTAGTATTCTTCCTTGTACATATGATCTAGGTCACCTTAGGCCTTCCAGTATTCCTTTACTGACTTTGTTCCAACATGGGCACTCCATATATTTTCCAACAGAATTGTGGATTTTCTGGGTAATTTTTGTACATTATTTTCTTATCCATAACATTTTCAAAGTGACCAATAGATCCATATTATAACATTTCTCTAGTTTGCTATACCATCATTGCAAATCCTTTCCTCCATAGAATAACTAGCATGAGAGGATGAAGACTTCTTATCTTTCATGGAGTAACCATTCATATTTTTATCTCTTTCTGGGGTTTTTAGAAGTTTCATGAGTAGCAATTCTATCACTTCAAATAGTGAAATTCTACATACTTCTAGCCACTGCCCTTCTCCAAGAGCTCATCAAGATACTTTGAAATCCCACCATCCCTTCATCAAAATAGCCCAAGATATACAAATGATTCACTTGATTTAGATTTTTAATTTTATGAATAACTTTTTCCTATTATGATTTCTTAATGAAGAAAATATTTATAAACCTAAGGCATGTTATGGTCAAAAATAGGCATAACACTTCCCTACTATTGTTAAGTAGGGAACTGCAGTAGGAGCTGGAAAGAAAATAGGCTAACATTTGCTCTATATAGATCATTTGGCTTCAGTGCGCCCAATAACAGATTAGATTTACTAATTATGAGATAACTAAATGAGAATCTTCACTTGGTGTTTTGTCAGTTTGGAATCTCTTTTTACAGCATCATGGTCAAAAGAACAAACTAGAATTATTTTTTTTAACTTTTATTTATTTATTTTAGAGAGAGCATGCATGCATGAGTGGGGGAAGGGGTAGAGGGAGAGAATCTTCAAGCAAACTCCCTGGTGAGCGCGGAACCCAAGGTGGGGCTCATTTCCATGACCCATGAGATCACGAGCCATGAGATCACGACCTGAGATGAAACCAAGGGTTGGACATTTAACTGACTGAGCCACCCAGATGCTCCAAGCTAAAACTATTTTTAGAAAAGACAACTATGTGAAGATATTTAATATGTAAAAAATGAAACATAAAATTACCTCTTAAGTATAAAACGAGAGGAGTGAACCAAGTGGAAGCAGGTCCAAGAAGTGAGATAGATCTCTTTTATCACTACAAATAAGAAACATGTCAGAAAGAGTATTGAATTTGTTTGGGGCTCTAAAAAATTACCTGAAGTGGCCGAGCCTGGGCATCCCATGTTTAGAAAGTTCTGGGGGACTTTGATTTCCTAGATTAGTTACAATGAGTGAGGTGCTGAGTTTGTGGCAGTTCACCCTGAGGCATCATCCTTATTTAAAGACCTTAAGAAGATGTTTGAAAAAAGAAGAGGATAATGCAGAAGAATTGAAATTCTTAGAGAGTTACAGTGTTCAGATGTTAGGAAACCTGCTGAGTCTTACAGCCTTCGGCAAGGCTGCATCCTCTGTTTTTGAGGCTGATAGAAGTTCCCTGAAGAACTTCAGAAGATCATGTGGAAGAGGGTTGTTGGTGTCTATAAATAATGGCCTTTTGGAATAAACGTCCGTACATACTTTCATTACACAAGACAAAAGACATCTCAGGTCATGCTGTGCTCCAAAATTTCTTACTTAGTTTCTTGGCAAAATATTGAAGATAATAAACTTAATTGCCTTCAGAAGTATCATTCACAAAAAGTCATTCTTTTAAAAATATATCAAAATATTTATAAGATTGATAAAAACTTATTTTCAGGAAATCTTAATCCCCTCATAAAATTATTATTTCTTTGAGTGATTTTATGATAAATAAAAAAATCACTATCTCATTTCAAGTACTTCTGGCCTAATTATGGGTAGCTGCTTTTCTCATATAATTAATAAAAATGAGATTTCAGATTTATTAGATTATGCATTTTAAAAAACTTCCTAGGAAAATTAGAAGCCATCCTAATAATGACTATACTGAATATAGGAAGAAATCTGTTCCTGTTCTTAATTATTAAACTAGGTCATAAACAAGCCAATTTGTGGTAGATACAGAGAAAAATATAAACTATAGCTAAGGGTTTTAACTATTATAGAAACTTTTAATTGTGGAAACAAAATATCTGCTAAGTCTATGTAAAGGAAGTGCTATTACCCTCTCCCCTTGATTCACTGTCCAGTTAGTGCCCAAGAATGATAGCTAAGCATGATCTTAACTTTAATACAAGTTTCCACTCCAAATAGGCTTCAGCGAAATTGTTATTTTAGAATAAATTTACAGAAATAGCATCTCTGGGCACAATGATATATAAAAGATAAGGTTTTTGTTGCTCCTAGGTTGCCCTTCATGCATTTGTTTCAATTTTGACTCCCATCCACAATTAAACCTAATACTATAAACAAGAAAACCATATTTTGAAATTTTCTTACAATAGTTACTATTTATATTCTTTTGTTTCTGATATTTTCATAATAGCAAAATATATTATTTCAATGGATTTTAAACAATGAAGAGTCTATACTATGAAGTGAGAAAAATGAGGATTGCTCTTCTCTTTCAGTCATCCCATATATGCTCTTTTGGAGTTATTAATGATTCCAAGAAAGAGACAGAGAGAGAAAGGGAGATGGTAGGGAGGGAAAGGAGGGACTGAGAGAAGAGGGAAGGAAAGAAGGAAGGAAGGAAGGTAAGTTATAGCTTTAAAAAGAACTTCATCCCAGTATCTTGCATAGCCAAAGAATATTTTTTCCCCAGGGCCATAACCATAATGTGCAAATGGTACCTTTGATTTTCTAAACAAATCTGTTTACTGACATAGCACACCAGTTTGTTCTTATGTAAGGAACTGTAGTCCATAGAATCCATGCTCTCCCATATATTTAACTATGAGATTTAGGCAAGAAAGTACTGAACATACCTTGTCTGAGATAGAAGTGAATATCATATCATAGGATATTCTCAGAGATGAATTCATCAGATAACATCCTCCGTCTTTCTCTACAAAGACTTTTCCAGATGGCACCATTACCCACAGTCTCAAAATAAGAGAAGCTATCTGAGCTATTTTAGTTATTGATTGCAATTAGATGTTGGTAAGAGAAACCCAAAATATCAGGGGCTTAAACAAAATGCAAGTTTATTTCCTCTTACTTACAGGTCCAAAGATGAGCAGTTCATGGACATTATAAAGGTTCCATGATGCCCTTAATATCCCAGGGGACTCCTACCTACTTTTATGCCTTGCCATTTACATCATGGTGGAGAGATGGTCTATGAAACTTTAATAAGCAATTGTGTTCCAGGCATGAAGGGCAAAGCAGGGGAAGCAAGAAGAGAGAACATTTATATTGAGAATCAAAATATTTCCCAGAAGTGCCTAGCCAAATTCTTATATCTCATCACCTCCCCAAATGTAAGTGACCTTGATAATTTATGTATATTAGCTGATCCTATGGTCACATGTAACCTACAGAGTTTCTATTAGTAAGAAGAAAGGAAAGGGAAGAACAGATATCGGGTAGATTTCCTGCTACAAGAGTGCCAAGAGTGTTTCATAAAGCAATGAATTGTGACACCGAAACGGAAGTAGATTCGAGTCAGTTAAGACGCCAGTTGTGTGGAGGAAGTCAAGCTGCTATAGAGAGAATGATTCACTTCGGAAGAGAGCTACAAGCCATGAGTGAACAGCTGAGGAGAGAATGTGGCAAGAACACGGCAAATAAAAAAATGTTGAAGGATGCATTCAGTTTACTCACTTATTCAGATCCTTGGAAATCAGCTTGACCCAATTCAGAGAGAACCTGTGTGCTCAACTCTTAACAGTGCAATATTAGAAACCCACAATCTGCCAAAGGAACCTCCACTTGCCCTAGCAATGGGACAGGCCACACAATGTCTAGGACTGATGGCTCGATCAGGAATCGGATCCTGTGCATTTGCCACAGTTGAAGACTGCCTACATTAGGTATGCATTTAAGGAGCTCACATGTATACTGTGGCATACAGTCAACATGGAAGTTGATAATTTATATATTTTAGCTGATCCTATGGTCACATGTAACCTACAGAGTTTCTATTAGTAAGGAAAAAGGAAAGGGAAGAACAGATATTGGGTAGATTTCCTGCTACAAGAGTGCCAAGAGTGTTTCATAAAGCAAGGAATTCCCAACAGTGCCAAGGACAGCTGAAAAATCAAGTTAAAAGTGAAGGAATATCCATTAATTTTAAGAACCATAAAGTTATTAGTGACCATGGCAAGGAAAGGTTCAATGATTGATGCAGGAGAAGTCAAAAGGAGTGAGGTAAGGCTAGCACTAAGAGGTGGACAAGTAAAGACAAACGTTCTTAAGTAAAAACAGATTTTAAAAAACAGTAATTTTATAGACTGCACATATGCTCAAGGGAATTTTGGAGGGTGATGAGAATGTTTCTGGATTGTGGTGCTGGTTGCACACATTCATAAATTCACTAAAAATATCACTGAATTGACACAACCTGTGAATTTTATGATATGTAAATTATATTTCAATAAAACATAAAAATAAAACTAATGATAATAACCTTCATAGAAATTTGGCTGTGAAGGAAACAAGAAAGATGTGGCATTTTTCTCCAAACCAAACTCTTGGTTTCATTGTTTTTAAAGATTTATTTATTTGAGAGAGAGAGAGCACAAGCACCTGAGGGGTGGGGGGTGGGACGGGAGGTGCAGATGGGGAGGGAGAGGGACAAGCCAACTCCACACTAAGCGTGGAGCCCACTCAGGGTTGGATCTCACAACCCTGAGATCATAACCTGAGCTGAAATCAAGAGTGGGACACTTAACCTACTGAGCTACCCAGGTGCCCCAATTTGGTTTCATTTTTATTTTGTTTTGGGGGGGAGGTGGGGGACAGGAAGTTTTTATCAAAATCTAAGTTACTTTGAAGAAATGAGAATTTTGTTTCTTTTTGTCAGAGAATAAAAAAAGGAAATATAAAACATGATAGAGCAAAAACTTATAAAGGTATGTGATGTAAGATTTGAAAAACCTTTCTCTACTTGGTCTGCTGTCACTATTTCCCAAAGGTCAATGAACTTATCAGCCTGGTGTTTTATCTTTTTTTTTAAGATTTTATTTATTTATTTGAGAGAGAGAGAATGAGAGACAGCACGAGAGGGAAGAGGGTCAGAGGGAGAAGCAGACTCCCCGCTGAGCAGGGAGCCCGATGTGGGACTCGATCCCAGGACTCCAGGATCATGACCTGAGCTGAAGGCAGTCGCTTAACCAACTGAGCCACCCAGGCGCCCCTGGTGTTTTATCTTTTTAAAGTTATATGTATATAAAACACATACAAAGGTGGGTCCAGGTTAAGTGGAGCCTAAAGTCTATATAATACAATGGCTTTATTAAGAAAAATAATACAAAATTATATATTTATAATTAGGTTCAAAAGTGTTTATATATTTTTTAATATTTAAATTCCAATTAGTTAATATACAATGTAATATTAGTTTCAGGTGTACAATATAGTGATTCAACATTTCCATACAACACCCGACGCTCATCACAAGTGTACTACTTAATCTCCATCACCTATTTAACTCATTCCCCCACCCACCTCCCCTCTGGTAACCATGTTTATTGTCTATAGTTAAGAGTCTGTATTTTTCAGCCATAAAAAAGAATGAAATCTTGCCATTTGCAATGATATTGATGGAGCTACAGAATATTATGCTAAGCGAAATAAGTCACTCAGAGAAAGACAAATACCATATGACTTAACTCATATATGGAATTTAAGAAACAAAACAAATGAGCAAAGGAAAAAACAAGAGACAAAAGTGTATATATTTTTTTAATGAAAAGAGAAATCACAAAGGATTTCTGGAGCCTTAACAATTCAGATTCATTTCTTTTGGGGTCACTTTAGACAATTTTGTAGAAAAGCTTATAGAGAAACGCTTTTTGTGCACACTAGTTCCCAGAATGTACTACAACTCCAAGCACTCCTACAAACTAGGGACTTGTGCAAGAGAGAGACCCTGAAGCTTAAGCTTCATAACTCTCAGAAAATCTGCCACTGAGTATATATAGTGTGGGTAGCCCATGTATAGAGCTTAGTTGTGCAAAAAATACAATTCTTTTTATTCTCTCATTTCTACTTCATTTTTTGAAGATCTCTGTTATCCTGGAGTAGTGGAAACTTGTTCTCAGTCAGGTGGGGTTTTATCCTTTTTCTTAGAGATTTGGTCAAAGTTCCTGGAGACTTAAAGGTACAAGGGAATGAGAACAGACACTTCTTGGTAAGGCCACTGAAGGACCAGGGTGTCTACACCCATTGTATAGCCATTTTTTATCCTTGGTTCTTTCTTTCCCAGGGCTTGGCCCCCCTCTCTGGGATACTCCAGTACTTAGCCTCTTATCTAGGAGGTTATCTCCAAAACAGCTCATACAAGTTGTTTATAACCAACATATGTACCTGATATGTCCACAGCAGACCAGTACTGGTCATTCTCTATTTTGAATACCACTCTATTATTTTCTCCCCACCTCCCACACTTGTAATATATTCTGGGTAGAGACAGTTTTAAAAATGAAGAAATGCTTCTCATTTTTATGAGTTTTTCCCCATTTTAATCAATGGTCAACATGTTCTCTATCTAAAGACTTTAGATTTTAGGTGTCTATATCCAGAAGAAACTTGAAGTCTCTTTTCTTTCTCATTCCTCCCCTGAAGCTATGAACTTAGGATTTGAGTGGGGTGGATTGGGGCACAGAGTGGGAGTGGTATGAAAAGTAGTGGAAAACTACCAAGAAAATAATTAGTTAAAATTTAATAAATAATCTAACCGTATGTTTTACAACATATAAAAGATGTCATCAATTATATTATTACATTAAATATGCGCAATTTAGTTTTAAAATTTTTACCACTTGATTACATACATTAATCTATGCAATATCTTATTGATTTCTTTTTCCTTATCATAATTAAAGTTTGAGTATTAGCTGACTTCACATGGAGAATATAAAAATTCTGCTGCATCACTTTGGACCCCAACAGTGAATGCATTATATTACTTTTTGATACACATTGAAAACCTGTTATATGAAAAACAATGTTCCAGGTGATGGGAGTAAAGTCTCTGTCTTAACGAAGCTTTGACTTCACTGGGAAGAAGGATAATAAAGTATACACATTTGTAATGTCAGGTAATACAGGTAAAGGCTGTAAAACAAAACAAAACAAAAAACCAACAAGGCAGGTGAAGGCTTAGAGAATGAAGATGGTAGTCAGGGAAGGTCTTTTACAGGAGCTCTGAAAAAATTAAGACGAGCCCTGTGATTATCTGGAGGAAGTTTCCTGACAAGAAGAACAAGTGATGGAGGCACTGTGGGAAAGCCAGAGTCCCTGGGAAGAGGGAGAGCAGACTAGAGTGATGGGAGATGGAGAAAAGATTCAGAGCCAGATCCTGCGGTCAGGTACAGTGCTACAGGCCTAGTAAGAGCTTTGGATTTTATTCTCAGTGTGATGTGCTTCTGAGAGTTCTTCTTTTTTGCTCTTGTTGCTTAGCTTTGTTTCTTAACCAGAGTGTCATGTTTTTCATAAACAGTGCACAATGTCACTACTTTTAGGACTGACAACTTAATTTCAAGGCATACATAACTGAAGTATAACCAGGTCTCATTTGCATTCTAAATTTAATAAAAAATAGGATGAACTATAAATAAAGTGTATAATTTTATATTTAAGACTAGCAGTTTATAGCACATGAATTTGGTAACAAACATGTATTTAGCTTAGAATATGCTGCACTCTATATCAAGCAAATAGGCAATTTCTCCTCCCTTTAATTGCATTGCCTGACAGGTGACAGACATGTTCTATAAAAAAATATAATAAAAAACCTTTAGTAAAGAAAACATATTTTTCTTAAAAAAGAAATTTTTGCGTCAGTATAGTTAGTGCTGGTATCATAGAAAAATATTTGTGAAGATTTTTCAAATGGAAATTGCACACTTAACCATGTAAGGGTTTCCAAGCTAAATGACTCAACTGGAGAGACAATCAGAATACCAGCTAATTTTTTTACATGATTAAGTTGTGTTGTTCAAAAAATGATAACTACGTCACAACTTATTTCTTGAACTGGCCACTGCATGTTACTTTTACATCATCTATATTAAGTATCCCAATAAATCCCTTGGACTGTATCCCAAGGAAATAATCAGAGATACGAAGAAAGATTTAGGTTCAAAGATATTTATCCTAGTAGAAAATTTGACAAAAATCTCAATTCCCAGCAATAAGGCAATAATCAATAGATTGTGCTATTTTGTATCATGAAGTATTACCATGATAATGAATGTTCAATATTCGATATTCTAAGTATAAAATAAAGGAATGAAATCTGTGTTTTTTGTGTTCCTGTTCAGGTATATCAAGTTGTCACGTTTGATTCTTCAAGAAGTTCATCTGTTAATTTAACAAGCCCACCCTTTGCCTTTTCCAATGTCACCATTTTAATTTAATTTCAGAAATACAAACACTATTCATTTATTTGCTTGAGGTCTTTGGGATACTTCCTGGATTACTTTTGTCTACATGTACTTCATTTTATTTTAAAACTTAGAAAGCTGAATAAGCAGTCACAAGGACTTCCTGTCCCTGTTATAGCAAAATGTTCTATTAGTCCTGTGTTTCCCTCAACATTTATGGATATATGATTATCCATATATATACCTAAAGAACTTGTCAGGCCACATATTTCTGAGTTTACTTCCTTCTGATTAAAACAATAGAATATGCTTTCAATAGCTCATTTTTTAACAGAGAAGATCTCATTTGTTATCAGTTTTATTTGATCTTACCTAATTTTTCCATTTTTTTTCAGTTGTCCAGCCAGATTATATTGAAGATGTGAGTGCCATGCCAGTCTCTGGAAGTATTGTTCTACTTTATCACTTCATTTCAACCTTATTTTATCTTCATCTCTGTATTAAAATTAAAATTACCAAATATCAGTTTCTGAAATTACCACTACTTAACCATTGATACATTTATAATTTAATAATTTATAATTATAAACTTATCGTATGTATTGCATAAACAAAAGTTACATATTTTCTTAGATGTTTGCATGTTATTGATGGTAGAATGTATGATTTTAAGAAAAACAAATGATACATTTTAAGTTTTCTTTGTCTGAAATGAATAGTAAACTGAAAATTCAATACCTGTGTAAACTGTAAATGTGTTTTTGTTAAATTTGCCTACATCAATGTCATATGTTCTGGCTTTAAATCTTGGAATGGTAAAATTAAAAGACTAAAGACTATAATATTTAGTAGCATTACCTATGAGAAATGTACTAAGAAATGAAATAGCAATGAGACAAATCAACATAACTACTTCTTTTTCATGGTTTGGGCAGTACTTCCCAGAAAGAAGGACTATAAAGTACATGTGAATCTCAGCTCCAAAGTCAGCTATAATTGGGCATCTGCACCAGAGAAAAGTCAGAGAGATTATTCATGGCAGAATATTTTCTATGTAATGTATAATTCTGATTTTCCAGCAACTGCCTAAATGACAATGAAAGGTAATATGTGTTGTAATGGTTAATAGAACAGCCTTTGGAGCCAGCCTTCTTCAGTTCAAATCCTGGACCTGCTATTTGCTAGCTGTTTGACCCCTCTGCCTCAGTTTCTCTTTTGTAAAATGGGAATGACAATAATATTGTTCACTTCATAGCGTTTTCTCAGTGTTAAATGAGTTACTAATGTGTATAAAGCACTGGGAGCTACTATAAAGTGTTCTTTAAATATATGCTATTATTATTTTGATCCCTCTTATTGTTACCCATTCATTTTTCTCATATTTCAGAAGTATTACCTATGGCTCATGGGGTGCTGGCGAAAATTTCAGAAAACAAATCAAACAAATAGAAAGGAAAACACAACAAAATAAACTCCTATAACCAGACTTTGGACGATTTTACTGACATTTGAAAATCATTCTTACCATCTAGTTCCAAAGCATCTAACCAAAAGGCTAGCTTCTATTTTGTTTGGAAAGCTTAGTTTTATGTAAATCTGCTCAGAATAAAGATGGAAAAATATACATTTGGTTAGGCTACAAAAACACTAAAATGTTTAGTCTCCTTTTCCATTCATCATCTAGAAGTAAATTATGTCATGATATACCTTTATTCAATGCTCTTGAATTTTCTCCAGTCTTTTTACATAATCTAAATACAAAGAACCAGGGATTATTTTAATACAGGCATAACTACAACTGACAAATGATCTTATTTTGTGTTTTTAAAAGTTCTTGGGACAATAAATGTAAAATAATTTCTTATTTAATCAATGAATATGCCAAACCAACAAGGATGATTTGTTTAGTGAGCTTTATTCAAAAAATACTTCCTAAAAATGTTTACTATAACTTTCATCTGACACGATGGAAAGGGAACATTTGTCACATCAACTGGCTTTTTAAACTCTACATTGTATGCATCCCCATGGAGTCTTTATTCTAGTGTCCAGCGTTTCCTGAAATTAATATATATACTGAAAAATAATTTATTAAAATTGAGTAAAATCAGATCTTATAACAACTTTAGTTACTTTTATATATATATTTGTTCACTGTAATTATAAAACTAATATAAAGTCATAGTAAAATTTTTGAACATTGCAGGCACTATTTGGAAAAAAATAACCCTAAACTAAAAATCACCTTACACAGAGAGCAACTTATTAGTAGTAAATTTATTTCTAGATTGTTGATCTATCCGTCAGTCTCTCTATATATTCATATGGCTATCTCATCTTGGGTTCCTACCAGACATATAGCCATTTCTTCCTGGTTTTCTAGAATTACACATTATTCCATGAATATTTCTGTGCTACTTTTATTTTCAGAACACTTGATTATAAGGCTTCCATGATAATTATTCGTCTAGAATTTACTGGGATTCCACCCTTTTGTGCCTTTTTCCTTGACTATCTCCTTTTACTTTCTTAGGTGGTAGGCAAGCTATTCCAGGTCATGCCTCCCTTTTTTGAACTTGGATGAAACAGTACATTGTGAAGAGCAGAATCCAGCTTCCAGAGTGGTCACCAAATTAGCAGCAGATTAGCTACCCTGAGGTTGTCTTTGGCCAACAGGAAATAAGAAACTGAAGAGAGCAGGGCATATAAACACCCCTCTTTTCTTTCTTCTGTGGATTACTCCCAGGAGTAATCCTTTAAGAGGAGTACCCTTTAAGAGAGGCCTCATATGCTAAGTGAACATGCCTTCAGAGCTATCTGATCTGTCTCTTTGTGGCTTAGTTGAACCAGTAGCAAATTTGGCAATGTATTGCTTGACATTGCTTTGGATTTTAACCCATTTCCTTTATTTCCTTACCCCCACTGCACTGGGCTGACATCTCCCAAGTGAAATTTAGGCAAATTAATCCTTCTTTCAGGTTCCATTTTCTTAAGGAAATGAATTTTTATTAATTTTTTAAACATTTTCATTTCTTGGAGAAGCTATTTCTATTGCTTTGCTATTATAAATATTTAGCATAATACCATAATGGCCATTTTGTGCATGTCTTTGACTGCATTTCTTTCTATTTCACAGGACGGATGAGAAATGCCCTTGTTAAGGCTCTTAAAATATTCATTGTAAGTGGATTTTTCAGAAAGGTTATGCTTATATATATATATATATATATGCACATATATACATATATGCATATGTACTATATATGTGTATATATAGCTCCCCACAAAAAGTGAAAAGAATTCTCATTGTCAAAAATGTATTTATAACTTTAAAGTTTGCCAATCCAATGATCTTAAGTGGCATTTAAAAAATATGTAGGCATTACTGAGATTGAATATTTTTTCATATATTTACTGGTCATCCATATTCTTTTATAAATTGTCAGTTTGCATTCCAATTATTTATAAGAAAGTAAATTTCGGTTGCTTTATAAGTATTCTTTGATAATGACAGCATACTTTACTGATTTCAACAAAAATATATTTTATATGTTTATATTTGCTCTTTTTATGACATTTAAAAAAATAATTACATTAACAATACACACCATTCTGTCACCTACCATTGTGTCTATGTATAGAAAACTTTTCCTCATATAAAAAAATAGAAATGTTCACATATATTTCATGAAAAATAGCTCTCTATTTATTACTTTTCTAAGTATCCTGACAATTTTTACTTAATAATACTTCCTTTCCCTACAACTCTTCTAGACTCTGTTGGGAACTTCTCTTTTATCATAGTCCATTTTTTCATCATCAGACTGGTATCATACAACTTTATTAAGGTAGTTTTAGATACATCTAAGTTCAAACCTTATCAAATTATGTTTTGTTATGAGGATAATAAATGTACATGTTGAAGAAAATATTACTGAAGACACTAAAATTAAAAAGTGAAAGTGTCTTCCTTTCTTTCTCTCTCACACACACACAAACACAATTTAGAGTCATCCACAGTTAATGGTTTTTGAATTTAGTTTTTATGTAATTACAATTATTACTTCAAAAATAGTTTTATGTACCAAATATAAAATGTGTACAGTTTCTCTTCTTTCTTCTCTAGGGAAGTAGAGGATGTATGACATTTACATTACTTCCTTCCTGTCTTCACAGTATTCTTTTTAGTTCTGGTGGTTTCATTTATTTATTTTTTTTTTTAACTTAAATGAGGTACCTGAATTTGCATTTCTTATTATCTCACCTCTAAAAAATAACTCCGTTTTTATTTTTTTAAGATTTATTTATTTATTTTAGGGGGGAGGGGCAGAGGGAAAGAGAATCTTGAAGCAGACTCCCCACTGAGTGCAGAGCCTGACTAGGGGCTCAATTCTAGGATCCTGGGATCATGACCTGAGTTGAAATCAAGAGTGGGCCACATAACCAACTGAGACACCCGGGTGTCCCTTCTTGTTTTTAAAAGAGGAAATTAAAATTAATATGTTTCCTCCTTTGCACCTCTCTTTTCTTTACTTTTCAATTTCTGTTCATCATATATTTTTGAAGTGACATTTATAACATTTACAGTCATTTCTCTATAATTTTTAAAAATTTTCTCTGTGTATTGATATTAAAGCATGAAAAATAATAAACAGCACTTTCCATTCAACTATCCAAATGTATATCATACAATTAAGTAGTACAATGGATCAGTCTTTGAATCATTATTATTTTCTGCAAAAAGGAAAAAAATGCTGTGCACATATAATAGGTTTTCCTTAAATTTATTTTTAATTTTCTTTAATTTTCTAGGTCATACTCTGATGTCAGTGTTTTTTATATTATGTATTGCCATCTTTCTTGGATGTCTTACTTATTTTGCTGAAATGTCTTTTGGGCAATTTTTTCATAGGTATTAGATTTCTCTGTCCTTAAGTGTCTGAAAATATATTTATTTGACATTCATGGCTGAAGAATGATATGACTGGGTACAGAATTCTAGTTACAAAATATTTATTTTTCATAAAAATTTAAAGATACTGCTTCATTTTTTGGAACTTATGTTTTTGATGAAAAGTTACCTCCCCATACTTCTCCTTTCTTTGCAAATAAAATTTCTTTTCCTGTATGAAATCTGTAGGATTTTTATTTTCAGTGTTGATGATGAAATTTGATAAGTGTAATCTTATTCAATTTATTCTGCTGGGCAGTGAATGGACCCTTTAAATCTGAGCATTTACATCTTTCCATAATTCAGGGACTCTTTTTCCGTTGATTAGTTCTTCCTTTCTGTGGGGTTACCTGAATCTACACACCATGTCTCATACTTTCCCTTGACTTTGTCTCAACTATTCTGAGAGATTTCTAGATCCGTAATTCAAGTGTAAGTTATGTACTTTTATAATTTAGTCAGTCCATTGAATTTTATACTTCCAAGAATGTAGTTTACATCTCAGATCTTTTTTAAAAAGATTTTATTTATTTATTTGAGAGAAAGAGAGAGAGCATGCACAAGCAGGGGAAGGGACAGAGGGAGAGAGAGAAGCAGACTCTCTGCTGAGCAGGAAGCCCAACGGGGGGTGGGGGTGGGGTGGGGATGGGCTCTATCCCAGGACTCTGGGAAAATGACCTGAGCCGAAGGCAGACACTTAACTGACTGAGGCACCCAGGCACCCCTACAACTCAGATCTTTTTTGTTTTCATGGCCAATTATTCTTGTGTCATGGAAGCAATATTCATCTCAGTTGTCCCTCAGGATGTGAATTAGATTTAATTTATTTTCTTTTATTTTTCCTCTGCATTTTTGGATCCCTTAATTCTGTTACTCTGTTCTTCTTTGTCCATCTCCTTCACGCTTTGTGTTTTCCTCAAGTGCACTGTCATATATGTCGATTTATTTATATTTATAAATGAAGTAATGCGTTAATTGGCATTGGTACATAGCTTGCTGGGTTCCACAATGGTGGTAGTTGTGTTTCTCCAATAGAACTTTTCCATAATTAAGGCTGACCGCTGATTCTGTGTAGGTAAACAAGTTTTACTCTGTGGTAGTTATTGACCTTTGTACGGATGGTGAGCAGGCAAACAGGCATACCCAAGGTCTTCATAATCGTTAAACCAAAGAGTTTTACTCTGAGAATGAAAATCTCTAGTATATTTCTTTTCTCTCCAACACGTTCCTTTTCATAATCCCTTGAGTCTTGTCTCAACTTCACTTTAGCTTCCTTGCCAAGTCACAATACACTTACTAGTAACCTTGTTCCAGAACAGACTATTTTATCTAGAAAATTTTCGTGGACTTCATTCTGAGGGCAAAATTCAATACAGCCAGCTATTCTATTTATGAGCTGTAGCAGAAGAACACAAACATCCTGGGTGTTATCAATAGTTTCTTAAAATAATTATCTTGAGGAATGACCCACGGCTCAGTCTGGTTTTGATAGTTGTTGACTCTTAGTTTGGTCTTCCCAGGGTTTCCTTGAGAAGATATGCTTACTTGTGGTGTTAGCTTCACTTTTGGCACTTCTGAATTTGCCATCAGTCTAAACTCATTGGCTTTCAACCTACCAATAATCATCTTATCTAAAAATACAAAGTTGTCTTAATTGACAATTCTATTATAGTTTATATATAATATATATAATAAATAATAAACATATTATACATATAATACATAAAAAGGAGAGAATTTATTATGAGGAATTGGCTTTCATGAATATGGAGGTTGAGAATTCCCATTATCTGCCATCTGCAAGCTAGCAGAAATCCAGGGAAATGGTGGTGCAATTCAGTCAGAGTCTTGAGGCCTGAAAACCAAGGGAGCAGATGGTATAAATTCCAATCCAAGGCCCAGAGAAGATGAGATGAGATGTCCCAGCTCATGCAGTGAGGCAAAGATGGTGGGGGGGGGGGTTAAAAAAGCCAAATTCCTACTTCTTCTGCTTTTTCTTCTAATCAGGCCTTCAACTGACTAGATGATGCCCACACACATTGGACAGGACAACTACTTTACTGAGTCCACCAATTTAAATGCAAATTTCATTCAAAAACACTCTCATAGACATACCCAGAAATTATAATTAATGTGGCCAGACAACTTGACACTTAAATTTAACCATCACATACCTGATATGAGTCTCTATTTACTCAAGTCCTTAGGTCTCAACGTAAAGTTGTATAGAATTTTTCATGAGGGCACCTGGGTGGCTCAGTTGGTTAAGTGTCTGCCTTCGGCTCAGGTCATGATCCCAGGGTCCTGGGATTGAGTCCCGCATCAGGTTCCCTGCTCTGCGGGAAGCCTGCTTCTCCCTCTCCCTCTGCCTCTCCCCCCAGCTTGTGCTCTCTCAATCTCTCTCTCTTAGATAAATAAAAAAAATCTTAAAAAAAAGAATTTTTCATGAAGTTCACATTCATTTTTTATAGTTACACCAAAGTACTACGAATTTTTTGTTATTGTTATGGATGGGGTATATTTTTCATTATATTTCTATGTTATTATGATGATGTAGAATTTTTCATAATATTTACTTATTTTTTGCTCTCAGCAATAAAATGCATTTTAAGTTGTGATAATTTTTTTCAGATAATTTTCTGAATTTTTATGTACACAATAATGTATTTTGCAAATAATGGTAATTTTTCCTACTACTTTCCAATAGTTACATGTCATTTTGTTTTCCACATTATTCCATAGGCTAGGGCTAGCACAGCAATACCAAAAAGCAAGGTAGGAACATCGCCTTTGTATGATTTCAGAATTAGAGATGTCAATTCAGTGTTTGATAATATAGATAATACAAAGGTATTCATTATTGTGTTAAGCAAGGATCTTTATATTTTCCATCCATTCATTTTTAAGTAGAGTTAATATTTCCTTTTACCAATGTTTTTGGTACATTGTTCCATTTTTATTTTTATTTTTTATTTTTTTTAAAGATTTTATTTATTTGACAGAGAGAAACACAGTGAGAGAGGAAACACAAGCAGGGGGAGTGGGAGAGGGAGAAGCAGGCTTCCCGCGGAGCAGGGAGCCCAATGCGGGGCTCGATTCCAGGACCCTGGGATCATGACCTGAGCCGAAGGCGAAGGCAGACGCTTACCGACTGAGCCACACAGGCTCCCCCACTGTTCCATTTTTATATTTTTAAATCTCCCATTACCTCAAACCCTGTAAGTATTGGAAGATTGTCATCTGTAGTTTGATGATTTTCTAACCTTCTACAAATTTGAGAATGTGATGCTATGTTAGAAGAGAACAACATCAAACTACTCTTTAGAATATACTGATTGTTTATTGGCCAGTATGCTCTACAGGCCATTTCCTACTTTCCTCTTGCTACATTCTGTCTCAGGGGACTCAGCCCCACAACTACAAAGCCCATGTTCCCTTACCAATTAGCATCTGACTGATGCTGTCAGATCAATTCTATCAATGGGAGCAACTAGCAGTATATGTGAAGGTGAGTGGAGAGTGGAGACCAGATTCTAGGGTATTTCTCCCACCTCTCTGCTTCAGATTGTCTTTTTGATGTGGTTGCATATCCCTGTGGTTGTAACTGCCAGAAGTGTTCCTCCTTCCCAAGTCCCAGTTCCTTCCAGGAGGCCCTTACTCCTGTTTCTTTGTACCACTGCTTCCTATCCTTGCCCCTCTAGTACTAGGTTAACAGTGGCTTCCTCCTGTGCTAATAGCCAGATTGCCTCATGGTCCCCTGTTCGCCCTTTCAGTTCTTCTAATGCTTTTTGGACATAATATTCCCAATATTAAATTCCCTCTATTGAACTCTATAGCTTAAATTCTCTCTGCCTGGTTTCTGACTGATGTATCCTTTTAAATTAAAATTGTTATTTAATAATCAGATGAACAGGTGATGGGGCAAAAATCATCTAAAAGTCATAATTATAAGAAAAAATTAAAATATAAGTTGAAAATAAAGACATCAACATTTCCTTCCGCTCTTCTTTATATCTAATTCCATCATCCAACTAAAAAAGCATTTTAATATCTAGTAAATGAAATAACATTATAAAAAGGGAGATTCACCAGCTCATATATATTGACTTGTGTACCTTAATTCTCAGTCTAAATCTATAAAGTGGTTTGCCTCATATGTACCAGAAAAATCATTTAGCCTAATTCTATTTATGTTTGATAAATAATATATAATCAGTGGTACCAGAAGAACATTTTATGAGGCCATGAGTATTAGAAAAGCTTTGCTAATTTAAAAGTATGTTTTCGGGGCACCTGGGTGGCTCAGTCATTAAGCGTCTGCCTTTGGCTCAGGTCATGATCCCAGGGTCCTGGGATACGGAGCCTGCTTCTCCCTCTCCCTCTACCTGCTGTTCTGCCTGCTTGTGCTCTCTCTCTCTCTGTGTCAAATAAATAAATAAAATATTTAAAAAAATAAAAAAATAAAAGTATATTTTCATCAAAAGTCCTCAGGATACATGAGTAAACAGTGAAGTATCATAAAATAAAAAAGTAACTCTGAACCATATTGTTTTTGTAGTTTTAATATATAATCCCATATTTTTAACATACTTTTCTTAGATTAGTCATGTTAACTTTTTAAAAAGTCCATTTTCATATTTCATGGGGAAGGCAGAATGAAAATCACAAATGCAAGTATATCTTAAAATTGGATTCATTTGCTAATACTTTTAAATGGAGAATGGAAAGAAATTAATATGTAAGAATACATGGATAGCTGAATTATCAGCATTGATCTAAGTGAATTTATTTTATTACTTTTATTTTCTGTTTCAGCACATGATTACAAATAATTTGGTTTTATATCCCTTTATTTATTGAACTAGACTTGTTTTGCATCTGTGCTTTCCTTCAAAATTGGCCTTTATTTAAATAATCAAAAGACTTTTGCTAACACATCCAACTCATATAGAACTTAATCTCATTAAATTAATTAGAATTATTCTAACAACATAATTCATAAACCTTTGAGTAGAGGTAATGCCATAAGTTAGTTTACTTTGGAAAACTACCTTTATTTGAAGGTCCAATTTTGAGAGAATTTCGATTTATTATATGATGTATTATAATAATAAACTCAATATCAGGAATTATAATTATCAGTAAATTTTTAAATAGGGTCAGCATGTAAGTTCTCATAATGCATGGGAGGAAATAAAATCTGAAATATTCAGAAGTGTATTTGAAAGTCACTTTGAAGACTGTAAGATTGCCACAAAAAAGAAACAATTGCTGCATCTCCTTAATGCAGTCTTCTTTCTTTGATGAGTTTTCAAAAAAGATGTATTTGATTACTTTCACCTCCTTCACCTCTTTTTTCCATATCTGTACATGCCATTTCTGCCCAAGACTTTTATTTGAATCATTTAAGGATTCTATTTAAAAATGAGGCATGCGGTAGTGAAGAAAACCTAAGAATGATGCATTCTCCCCTGGGAAACAGAATGGAGAGGAAACGTAGAATTGGATGTAGAATTGGCTTATAGGCACATCCTTAGCTGGGATGAGGGGAAAGACACACCAACTTCTCAAAGCTATGCTGTTGTCCATCAGTCCTTTTATCCTCAGGACTCTGAAGACTTAATGTCATTGTCTCTAACAGCTAACTCACCACACTGTTACAAAAGTATCTCTTTATTGGACAGATATTACCATGGGACTTTGGTATTCCTGAGAACAGGGACAGCATGTCCTATATCCCCAGTAGGTAGGATGGTGCCTGCCACATGATATATATTTAATAAAACTTGTTAAGTAAAGTGATTAAGTGCCCAGCTAAGAAGTGCAGCATGGTATAGGATTTCCAATATGTCACTACTTTTTTTTGAGTTGTTTCTAGAATGGTTTCTAGTATGATTTCCTAGAGACACACGTAGATAACCATCCACTTCACCAGCAGCCAAGTGTGCTTAGCCTTTACATTAAGTTATATATTTTAATATTTAGATTTAAAAGGACCTGGAAATAATCTTTTCACAGCCAGAAACAAACAGAATTTAATGGCTACCAGAAACTTACAAAGAGCTTTCTTACATATTATTGAATATATAATCCTTGTTAAGCTTGCACCAATTTCTGTATTTTCTAGATAAAGTTTCATATATAATCTTTACCCCGGAAAATTTACAGGCAAAGGAAGCCTAAGTAGAAATGGGACGCACATTTTTTGTCAACACTTAACGTGTCAATATTGTAAGATGATGACTAAGAAAGCCCTATAAAGTTTACTGAAATGGTAGATTGCATAATCTAGGACCTGCATCCCAATACATATAACTAAAAAATTTGGAGAAGAATAAACATATAATCAGAAAACTAACAACATAATGAGGAAATAGCCAATATCTTGGAGAAGGCAGAAATTCATAGGTGAAAGCAGTCCTTGCAATGTCATATGCTACCCTTTGCAGGTGGCTAGGAGGCCAACAATGGCTGTGCTAGGCTCAAAGGCTAAGTGATCAAAAGATGAATTCCAGATCCTGCCAAGATGGAGAACCATTTTGTAACCTATCCCTCATTTAGGATAGTTCCTGGGATCCTGTGAAAGAGGAGTAATTACAAACCAGAAAGAAACCTGCCCTTGCAAGGACTGAAGCACAGTTTTAGGTCATCTAGTCTCTAGAAACTCTCAAACTCTAAAACTGGATTATGGTGATCTTAGATTGCTAATGCCTCCAAACACTTGACAGTTGGGGGGGCTGGTAAGCTCCCTGAAAGCTATTAGTACAAATACATGAAATCATCATATTCATGTGTAGAACACAATAAAATGTCTAAATAAGTATCCAAACAAATGATCTATATACAATAAAAAATAACCCAATACAGAGGAGACAAGATGACTGAAAGTCCTACAATTAGTACAGATACTATATATAACTGACACACAGAGACTATAAAACAGCTAGGTCATCCATGATCAGAGAGATAAGTGCTGAACTTAAAATATTCAGCATGAAACAGCAAAGCATAAAAAGTAACAATACAATTTCAAAAAGAACCAATCAGAAATTCTAGAACTAAAAGATACAATGACCAAAATTAAGAAGATAAAGGGTGGGTTTTATGGCTTATTTAATTCAGCTGCAAAAAACAAAACAAATGAAACAAAACAAAACAAAACAAAAAACTATTGTGATTTGTAAGATAGATCAGAAGGAACTACCCAGAATGAATCAGGAAGAGAAAAAAGTAAATGAAATACAGAAGAAAGACTAAGAGACAAAGAATACAATTAAAAGTTTTAAAATACATTTAATGGGAGTTCAGCAGAAGAGAGAAAGAAAATGGGACTTAAAAAAGGGCTATAAATTTTCCAAAACTAATAGAACCTATCAATCCACACATTCAAGAATCCCAATGAATCCCACAAAAGATAAAAGAAATTCAGACATATGTATACTATATCTGTGGAAAATCAAAGCCAAAAATAAACATCTTAAAAAAAGCTCATGGGAGAATCACATTTAAAGGATCAAGTTTAAAGGGAAGCTGCCTTTGTAACATCAACAATGAAAGCCAGGAGCCAATGGAATTATAGCTTCAAAGTATTAAAATAAAATGCTCACCAATATAGAATTACATATTCTACAAAAATATCTTTCAACAATGAACAGGGAATAAAGACATAGACTGACACACAGAAATCATGAGAATCTATCACTAGCCATCTCACAATAAAGAAAATAACAAAAAGTGTTTCTAAGGTAAAAAAAAAAGAAAAAGAAAGAAAGAAAGAGAGAGAGAGAAAAAAGTACCCTAAATGTAAAGTCTGAGATGCAGGAAGGAAGTAAAACCATAAATACGATTAAATCTAAATCAACATAGAGTACATGAAATAAAAATAACAATAGCTGCCAGTGCTTAACATTAAAGAATTAAACCCCATAGAAATAATATATACATAAATAAAAAATGGAGGTAATTAGTTAAAGTAAACTACATTGCCCACATTTTCTAAGAAGAGGGCAAAAACCAACAAATATTAGTCTTTGGTAATTCAAGGGTGCATGCTGTAATTTCTAGAGAAAAGGGAATTGAAGAAATAAAGAATATTAAACTATAAATATCAAAAAAAGGGAAAAAGAAATAATACAATGTTTAACTCAAAAAATGTAAAGAAGGAGAGAAAGCTTCATAAAACAAGTAGGACAATATGAATGCAAATAATTAGTATTTATAAACCTCAATACACTAGTTTATTAAAGAAATGTAATGAATGCACTAATTAAAGGAAAATAGATTCAGACTTGATTTAAAAAAAAAATCAACCATATGTTGGGGCACCTGGTTGGCTCAGTTGATTAACCATCCAACTCTTGATTTTGGCTCAGGTGATGATCTCAGGATTGTGAGACAGCCCCACACTGGGCTCCACATTGGGTGTGGAGTGGGCTTAAGATTTTCTTTCTCCCCCTCTCCCTCTGCCCACCCCCGTCCCCTCCCCCACAAATAAACCATATGCTATTTAGAAGGGAGTTATCTGAAACAAAAGTATACAATAATATTGAAAAAGCATAGAAAAAGTAAACGTACCATGTAAATACCAATCAAAATAAATATGGCTATATTAATATTAGATAAAATATATTTCAAAGCAAAAAAGCAACATTAGATATAAAGATTATTTCTGAATGATCAAAAGTTTGATTTGCTGGGAAGATGAAACAATTCTAAATCATACCTCAAATAATATGTACTCTGCATATACAGGCAAAATTTGACAAAATTGTAAGAAGGCTAGAAGAATCTATAAAAATAGTGAAAGATTTTAGTATACTTCCCTGAACTGAGAGATCAAGCAGGCAAAACATTTATAAAATACAGAATATTTTAAGAGTTTTAAATTTGATGTAAAGGATATACAGAGAACATTTTATCCAATGAATTCATCATACACATTTTTTCCAGCACATAGGGAACATTTAAAATCACTAACTATACATACCAGGCCACAAAATAACTTTAAGAAAATTTCAGATAATTAAAATAATGAAAACCATGGTCCCTAATCATTTTAATTAAATGAAAATATCAATAATAAATAAATAAATCAAAATCTCCTGTAACTTTAGAAATTATAAATACATTTTTAAATAAACCATGGAGAAAGGGAAAAAACAAAACAGAGATTAGAATGTATTTTGAAGTGAATGAAAATAAAAATACAGCATAACATTTACAGAATACTCAACATATACTTATAGGGAATCTTGCAGTTTAAAACTATATTTTAGAGAAGAGGAAAGGGTGAAAGTTGATGAGCTAACAAAAAATAGCATCCATCTCAAGAAAATAGCAAAGAAAAGCAAAATAAACCCAAAGAATATAAAACAAAGCATTTGATAGGTAAGAAAAGAAAAAAATCAATAAAATAGAGTTCAAATACACAATAAAGTACCAACAAACTAAAAGTTAATTCCCTAAAAAGATTAATTCAATGGATAAACTCTCGCAAGAGAGATCAAGAAAAATAAAGTGAAAGCATAAAAAAACCACTGTTAGAATGAAAAAGGAATATCACTACAGATCCAACACACATCAAACATACTGTATTACAGAAAACTTATTAAAGTTTTGTAGTTCTGTAAACTTATTCTAGATGAATTCCTAGAAAAGTTCATCTTCCTAAAATTGACATAAAAATAGAAAATCTGAATCGTAATGAAATTAACAGAATCCATAATTTAATTTCCCTCAAAGCAAATTCTAGAACCAAATGGTTTCATTAAGGAAGAAAAAAACCAACATTATACAAAAACATTTCCAAAGAATAGAAAAATAGGGGACATCTCAACTCATTTTATGAGAGCAGCATAACTGTAACACCAAAACTTGACAAGGGCATTATGAAAAATAATATTATAGCTAATTTCTTTCATAAGCACAGATGCAACAATCTTAAAACATCAGAAAATTAAATATAGTTATAAATAAAAAGACAAATAATGAATAATAAATAAATCTAGCTTAAAAAATAATACATCATGATTAGGTGAGGTTGATTCCAAGAATGCAAGATTTCTTTAACATTAAAAATATCAAATATTTTAACTAAAAAATATGAACAAGACCAAAAGGAGAAAATCACATATATCAATGAAGGAAATGTTTTTGATAAAAGTTAATAGTCATTTTTTTAAAGATTTATTTATTTTTTTGAGAGACAGAAAGAAAGAGAGAGAATGCGCAGAAGAGTAGGGGCAGAGGGAGAGGGAGAAAGAATCTTAAGCAGACTCCCCACTGAGCACGGAGCCTAACAGGGGGCTTAATTTCATGACCCTGAGATCAGGACCTGAGCCAAAACCAAGTGTCGGACGCTTAACCGACTGTACCATCCAGGCACCCCAGTTAATAGTCATTATTGACAAAAACTATTAATCTAGGAAATTTCTTGAATTGAATAAAAAGGATCTAAATTCCTAGAACAAACATTCTAGTTACAGTGAAATATTGAAAGTTTTCCCCTTGAAATCAGAAATAAGACAAATATGCCTATTAATAACACTGTCATCACTTATTTTTTTTTTTTTTTTTTTAAAGATTTTATTTATTTATTTGACAGAGAGAGACACAGCGAGAGAGGGAACACAAGCAGGGGGAGTGGGAGAGGGAGAAGCAGGCTTCCTGCAGAGCAGGGAGCCCGATGCGGGGCCCGATCCCAGGACCCTGGGATCATGACCTGAGCTGAAGGCAGACACTTAACGACTGAGCCACCCAGGTGCCCCCTGTCATCACTTATATTCAACATTTTGAAGGCCATCCCAGCCACTGTAAGGAAGCAAGAATATATACCTGAATACACAAAGATATAAGGATTCAATAAAACAATTAAATGTTAATTTTCATTAACAACCATATAAAGTTCTACATACAATTTTAAAAGGATCTATAGACAAAATATTTAAAATTAATAAGGAATGTTATCAAGATTATGGAATACAAGTTGATATGAACAAATTAGTTATATTTTATATTATGGTTTATAAACAAAAATGAGATTAATAAAAGCATTTACAAAGTCACCTAACGGGCGCCTGGGTGGCTCACTTGGTTAAACATCTGACTCTTGATTTCGTCTCAGGTCATGATTTCAGGGTCGTGGGATGGGGCCCCAAGTCAGGCTCCAGGCTCAGCGTGGAGTCTGCTTGAGATTCTCTCTCTCTCTCTGCCTCTGGCCCTCCCCCTCCTCGTACTCCCTCTCTCTCAAAATAAATAAATAAAATATTTTTAAAACATAAAATACCCAGAAATAAGTGTAAGAAATATGTACAAGATGCCCTTACAAAATATAGCTGAGGGAAATTAAAAAAGAGCTAAATACAAAAGAAAGATGAACTAAATAATTATTCATTGATTGCAGAACTGAATGATTTAAAGATGTCAAGTCTCCTCCAACTGAATATTAGATTCAATGCA